>NW_025063056.1:0-85404 GCF_018153295.1 Drosophila grimshawi
CGATTTATCGAAATGACTTCGAGACTACATATTTTCAGCTTTTGGTGCAGAGTCAAAATATATAAAAAGGGCTTCATAATGTTGAAAGAAATTCTAACTTCTGACAATTATTGGCGAAGATACATCCGTTTGAATTTGGAAACAGAAACTTAAAACGTCAATTTCTCGAAATGACTTCGAGACTATATATTTTCAGCTTTTGATGCAGAATCAAAATATATAAAAAGGGCTTCATAATGTTGCAAGAAATTCTAACTTCTGACAATTATTGGCGAAGATACATCCGTTTGAATTTGGAAACTGAAACTTAAAACGTCAATTTCTCGAAATGACTTCGAGACTACATATTTTCAGCTTTTGATGCACAGTCAAAATATATAAAAAGGGCTTCATAATGTTGAAAGAAATTCTAACTTCTGAAAATTATTGGCGAAGATACATCCGTTTGAATTTGGAAACAGAAACTTAAAACGTCAATTTCTCGAAATGACTTCGAGACTACATATTTTCAGCTTTTGAAGCAGAGTCAAAATATATAAAAAGGGCATCATAATGTTGAAAGAAATTCTAACTTCTGACAATTATTGGTGAAGATACATCCGTTTGAATTTGGAAACAGAAACTTAAAACGTCGATTTATCGAAATGACTTCGAGACTACATATTTTCAGCTTTTGATGCAGAGTCAAAATATATAAAAAGGGCTTCATAATGTTGAAAGAAATTCTAACTTCTGACAATTATTGGCGAAGATACATCCGTTTGAATTTGGAAACAGAAACTTAAACGTCAATTTCTCGAAATGACTTCGAGACTACATATTTTCAGCTTTTGATGCAGAGTCAAAATATATAAAAAGGGCTTCATAATGTTGAAAGAAATTCTAACTTCTGACAATTATTGGCGAAGATACATCCGTTTGAATTTGGGAAAATAAACTTAAAACGTCAATTTCTCGAAATGACTTCGAGACTACATATTTTCAGCTTTTGATGCAGAATCAAAATATATAAAAAGGGCTTCATAATGTTGCAAGAAATTCTAACTTCTAACAATTATTGGCGAAGATACATCCGTTTGAATTTGGAAACTGAAACTTAAAACGTCAATTTCTCGAAATGACTTCGAGACTACATATTTTCAGCTTTTGATGCAGAATCAAAATATATAAAAAAGGGCTTCATAATGTTGAAAGAAATTCTAACTTCTGACAATTATTGGCGAAGATACATCCGTTTGAATTTGGAAACAGAAACTTAAACGTCAATTTCTCGAAATGACTTCGAGACTACATATTTTCAGCTTTTGATGCAGAATCAAAATATATAAAAAGGGCTTCATAATGTTGAAAGAAATTCTAACTTCTGACAATTATTCGCGAAGATACATCCGTTTGAATTTGGAAACAGAAACTTAAAACGTCAATTTCGCGAAATGACTTCGAGACTACATATTTTCAGCTTTTGATGCAGAATCAAAATATATAAAAAGGGCTTCATAATGTTGAAAGAAATTCTAACTTCTGACAATTATTGGCGAAGATACATCCATTTGAATTTGGAAACAGAAACTTAAAACGTCAATTTCTCGAAATGACTTCGAGACTACATATTTTCAGCTTTTGATGCAGAATCAAAATATATAAAAAGGGCTTCATAATGTTGAAAGAAATTCTGACTTCTGACAATTATTGGCGAAGATACATCCGTTTGAATTTGGAAACAGAAACTTAAAACGTCAATTTCTCGAAATGACTTCGCGACTACATATTTTCAGCTTTTGATGCAGAGTCAAAATATATAGAAAGGGCTTCATCATGTTGAAAGAAATTCTAACTTCTGACAATTATTGGCGAAGATACATCCATTTAAATTTGGAAACAGAACTTAAAACGTCAATTTCTCGAAATGACTTCGAGACTACATAGTTTCAGCTTTTGATGCAGAGTCAAAATATATAAAAAGGGCTTCATAATGTTGAAAGAAATTCTAACTTCTGACAATTATTGGCGAAGATACATCCGTTTGAATTTGGAAACAGAAACTTAAACGTCAATTTCTCGAAATGACTTCGAGACTACATATTTTCAGCTTTTGATGCAGAATCAAAATATATAAAAAGGGCTTCATAATGTTGAAAGAAATTCTAACTTCTGACAATTATTGGCGAAGATACATCCGTTTGAATTTGGGAAAATAAACTTAAAACGTCAATATCTCGAAATGACTTCGAGACTACATATTTTCAGCTTTTGATGCAGAATCAAAATATATAAAAAGGGCTTCATAATGTTGAAAGAAATTCTAACTTCTGACGAAGAATTGGCGAAGAAACATCCGTTTGAATTTGGAAACAGAAACTTAAAACGTCGATTTCTCGAAATGACTTCGAGACTACATATTTTCAGCTTTTGATGCACAGTCAAAATATATAAAAAGGGCTTCATAATGTTGAAAGAATTTGGAAACTGAAACTTAAAACGTCAATTTCTCGAAATGACTTCGAGACTACATATTTTCAGCTTTTGATGCAGAATCAAAATATATAAAAAGGGCTTCATAATGTTGAAAGAAATTCTAACTTCTGACGAAGAATTGGCGAAGAAACATCCGTTTGAATTTGGAAACAGAAACTTAAAACGTCAATTTCTCGAAATGACTTCGAGACTACATATTTTCAGCTTTTGATGCACAGTCAAAATATATAAAAAGGGCTTCATAATGTTGAAAGAAATTCTAACTTCTGACAATTATTGGCGAAGATACATCCATTTGAATTTGGAAACAGAAACTTAAACGTCAATTTCTCGAAATGACTTCGAGACTACATATTTTCAGCTTTTGATGCAGAATCAAAATATATAAAAAGGGCTTCATAATGTTGAAAGAAATTCTAACTTCTGACAATTATTGGCGAAGATACATCCGTTTGAATTTGGGAAAATAAACTTAAACGTCAATTTCTCGAAATGACTTCGAGACTACATATTTTCAGCTTTTGAAGCAGAGTCAAAATATATAAAAAGGGCTTCATAATGTTGAAAGAAATTCTAACTTCTGACAATTATTGGTGAAGATACATCCGTTTGAATTTGGAAACAGAAACTTAAAACGTCGATTTATCGAAATGACTTCGAGACTACATATTTTCAGCTTTTGATGCAGAGTCAAAATATATAAAAAGGGCTTCATAATGTTGAAAGAAATTCTAACTTCTGACAATTATTGGCGAAGATACATCCGTTTGAATTTGGAAACAGAAACTTAAACGTCAATTTCTCGAAATGACTTCGAGACTACATATTTTCAGCTTTTGATGCAGAGTCAAAATATATAAAAAGGGCTTCATAATGTTGAAAGAAATTCTAACTTCTGACAATTATTGGCGAAGATACATCCGTTTGAATTTGGGAAAATAAACTTAAAACGTCAATTTCTCGAAATGACTTCGAGACTACATATTTTCAGCTTTTGATGCAGAATCAAAATATATAAAAAGGGCTTCATAATGTTGCAAGAAATTCTAACTTCTGACAATTATTGGCGAAGATACATCCGTTTGAATTTGGAAACTGAAACTTAAAACGTCAATTTCTCGAAATGACTTCGAGACTACATATTTTCAGCTTTTGATGCAGAATCAAAATATATAAAAAGGGCTTCATAATGTTGAAAGAAATTCTAACTTCTGACAATTATTGGCGAAGATACATCCGTTTGAATTTGGAAACAGAAACTTAAACGTCAATTTCTCGAAATGACTTCGAGACTACATATTTTCAGCTTTTGATGCAGAGTCAAAATATATAAAAAGGGCTTCATAATGTTGAAAGAAATTCTAACTTCTGACAATTATTGGCGAATCCGTTTGAATTTGGAAACAGAAACTTAAAACGTCAATTTCTCGAAATGACTTCGAGACTACATATTTTCAGCTTTTGATGCAGAATCAAAATATATAAAAAGGGCTTCATAATGTTGAAAGAAATTCTAACTTCTGACAATTATTGGTGAAGATACATCCGTTTGAATTTGGAAACAGAAACTTAAAACGTCGATTTATCGAAATGACTTCGAGACTACATATTTTCAGCTTTTGATGCAGAGTCAAAATATATAAAAAGGGCTTCATAATGTTGAAAGAAATTCTAACTTCTAACAATTATTGGCGAAGATACATCCGTTTGAATTTGGAAACAGAAACTTAAAACGTCAATTTTTCGAAATGACTTCGAGACTGCATATTTTCAGCTTTTGATGCACAGTCAAAATACATAAAAAGGGCTTCATAATGTTGAAAGAATTTGGAAACTGAAACTTAAAACGTCAATTTCTCGACATGACTGCGAGACTACATATTTTCAGCTTTTGATGCAGAATCAAAATATATAAAAAGGGCTTCATAATGTTGAAAGAAATTCTAACTTCTGACAATTATTGGCGAAGATACATCCGTTTGAATTTGGAAACAGAAACTTAAACGTCAATTTCTCGAAATGACTTCGAGACTACATATTTTCAGCTTTTGAAGCAGAGTCAAAATATATAAAAAGGGCTTCATAATGTTGAAAGAAATTCTAACTTCATACAATTATTGGTGAAGATACATCCGTTTGAATTTGGAAACAGAAACTTAAAACGTCGATTTATCGAAATGACTTCGAGACTACATATTTTCAGATCTTGAATCAGAGTCAAAATATATAAAAAGGGCTTCATAATGTTGAAAGAAATTCTAACTTCTGACAATTATTGGCGAAGATACATCCGTTTGAATTTGGAAACAGAAACTTAAACGTCAATTTCTCGAAATGACTTCGAGACTACATATTTTCAGCTTTTGATGCAGAGTCAAAATATATAAAAAGGGCTTCATAATGTTGAAAGAAATTCTAACTTCTGACAATTATTGGCGAAGATACATCCGTTTGAATTTGGGAAAATAAACTTAAAACGTCAATTTCTCGAAATGACTTCGAGACTACATATTTTCAGCTTTTGATGCAGAATCAAAATATATAAAAAGGGCTTCATAATGTTGCAAGAAATTCTAACTTCTGACAATTATTGGCGAAGATACATCCGTTTGAATTTGGAAACTGAAACTTAAAACGTCAATTTCTCGAAATGACTTCGAGACTACATATTTTCAGCTTTTGATGCAGAATCAAAATATATAAAAAGGGCTTCATAATGTTGAAAGAAATTCTAACTTCTGACAATTATTGGCGAAGATACATCCGTTTGAATTTGGAAACAGAAACTTAAACGTCAATTTCTCGAAATGACTTCGAGACTACATATTTTCAGCTTTTGATGCAGAGTCAAAATATATAAAAAGGGCTTCATAATGTTGAAAGAAATTCTAACTTCTGACAATTATTCGCGAAGATACATCCGTTTGAATTTGGAAACAGAAACTTAAAACGTCAATTTCTCGAAATGACTTCGAGACTACATATTTTCAGCTTTTGATGCAGAATCAAAATATATAAAAAGGGCTTCATAATGTTGAAAGAAATTCTAACTTCTGACAATTATTGGCGAAGATACATCCATTTGAATTTGGAAACAGAAACTTAAAACGTCAATTTCTCGAAATGACTTCGAGACTACATATTTTCAGCTTTTGATGCAGAATCAAAATATATAAAAAGGGCTTCATAATGTTGAAAGAAATTTTGACTTCTGACAATTATTGGCGAAGATACATCCGTTTGAATTTGGAAACAGAAACTTAAAACGTCAATTTCTCGAAATGACTTCGCGACTACATATTTTCAGCTTTTGATGCAGAGTCAAAATATATAGAAAGGGCTTCATCATGTTGAAAGAAATTCTAACTTCTGACAATTATTGGCGAAGATACATCCATTTAAATTTGGAAACAGAACTTAAAACGTCAATTTCTCGAAATGACTTCGAGACTACATAGTTTCAGCTTTTGATGCAGAGTCAAAATATATAAAAAGGGCTTCATAATGTTGAAAGAAATTCTAACTTCTGACAATTATTGGCGAAGATACATCCGTTTGAATTTGGAAACAGAAACTTAAACGTCAATTTCTCGAAATGACTTCGAGACTACATATTTTCAGCTTTTGATGCAGAGTCAAAATATATAAAAAGGGCTTCATAATGTTGAAAGAAATTCTAACTTCTGACAATTATTGGCGAAGATACATCCGTTTGAATTTGGGAAAATAAACTTAAAACGCCAATATCTCGAAATGACTTCGAGACTACATATTTTCAGCTTTTGATGCAGAATCAAAATATATAAAAAGGGCTTCATAATGTTGAAAGAAATTCTAACTTCTGACGAAGAATTGGCGAAGAAACATCCGTTTGAATTTGGAAACAGAAACTTAAAACGTCGATTTCTCGAAATGACTTCGAGACTACATATTTTCAGCTTTTGATGCACAGTCAAAATATATAAAAAGGGCTTCATAATGTTGAAAGAATTTGGAAACTGAAACTTAAAAACGTCAATTTCTCGAAATGACTTCGAGACTACATATTTTCAGCTTTTGATGCAGAATCAAAATATATAAAAAGGGCTTCATAATGTTGAAAGAAATTCTAACTTCTGACGAAGAATTGGCGAAGAAACATCCGTTTGAATTTGGAAACAGAAACTTAAAACGTCAATTTCTCGAAATGACTTCGAGACTACATATTTTCAGCTTTTGATGCACAGTCAAAATATATAAAAAGGGCTTCATAATGTTGAAAGAAATTCTAACTTCTGACAATTATTGGCGAAGATACATCCGTTTGAATTTGGAAACAGAAACTTAAACGTCAATTTCTCGAAATGACTTCGAGACTACATATTTTCAGCTTTTGATGCAGAATCAAAATATATAAAAAGGGCTTCATAATGTTGAAAGAAATTCTAACTTCTGACAATTATTGGCGAAGATACATCCGTTTGAATTTGGGAAAATAAACTTAAAACGCCAATATCTCGAAATGACTTCGAGACTACATATTTTCAGCTTTTGATGCAGAATCAAAATATATAAAAAGGGCTTCATAATGTTGAAAGAAATTCTAACTTCTGACGAAGAATTGGCGAAGATACATCCGTTTGAATTTGGAAACAGAAACTTAAAACGTCGATTTCTCGAAATGACTTCGAGACTACATATTTTCAGCTTTTGATGCACAGTCAAAATATATAAAAAGGGCTTCATAATGTTGAAAGAATTTGGAAACTGAAACTTAAAACGTCAATTTCTCGAAATGACTTCGAGACTACATATTTTCAGCTTTTGATGCAGAATCAAAATATATAAAAAGGGCTTCATAATGTTGAAAGAAATTCTAACTTCTGACGAAGAATTGACGAAGAAACATCCGTTTGAATTTGGAAACAGAAACTTAAAACGTCGATTTCTCGAAATGACTTCGAGACTACATATTTTCAGCTTTTGATGCACAGTCAAAATATATAAAAAGGGCTTCATAATGTTGAAAGAAATTCTAACTTCTGACAATTATTGGCGAAGATACATCCGTTTGAATTTGGAAACAGAAACTTAAAACGTCAATTTCGCGAAATGACTTCGAGACTACATATTTTCAGCTTTTGATGCAGAATCAAAATATATAAAAAGGGCTTCATAATGTTGAAAGAAATTCTAACTTCTGACAATTATTGGCGAAGATACATCCATTTGAATTTGGAAACAGAAACTTAAAACGTCAATTTCTCGAAATGACTTCGAGACTACATATTTTCAGCTTTTGATGCAGAATCAAAATATATAAAAAGGGCTTCATAATGTTGAAAGAAATTCTAACTTCTGACAATTATTGGCGAAGATACATCCGTTTGAATTTGGAAACAGAAACTTAAAACGTCGATTTCTCGAAATGACTTCGAGACTACATATTTTCAGCTTTTGATGCACAGTCAAAATATATAAAAAGGGCTTCATAATGTTGAAAGAATTTGGAAACTGAAACTTAAAACGTCAATTTCTCGAAATGACTTCGAGACTACATATTTTCAGCCTTTGATGCAGAATCAAAATATATAAAAAGGGCTTCATAATGTTGAAAGAAATTCTAACTTCTGACGAAGAATTGGCGAAGAAACATCCGTTTGAATTTGGAAACAGAAACTTAAAACGTCAATTTCTCGAAATGACTTCGAGACTACATATTTTCAGCTTTTGATGCACAGTCAAAATATATAAAAAGGGCTTCATAATGTTGAAAGAAATTCTAACTTCTGACAATTATTGGCGAAGATACATCCGTTTGAATTTGGAAACAGAAACTTAAAACGTCAATTTCTCGAAATGACTTCGAGACTACATATTTTCAGCTTTTGATGCAGAATCAAAATATATAAAAAGGGCTTCATAATGTTGAAAGAAATTCTAACTTCTGACAATTATTGGCGAAGATACATCCGTTTGAATTTGGGAAAATAAACTTAAAACGCCAATATCTCGAAATGACTTCGAGACTACATATTTTCAGCTTTTGATGCAGAATCAAAATATATAAAAAGGGCTTCATAATGTTGAAAGAAATTCTAACTTCTGACGAAGAATTGGCGAAGAAACATCCGTTTGAATTTGGAAACAGAAACTTAAAACGTCGATTTCTCGAAATGACTTCGAGACTACATATTTTCAGCTTTTGATGCACAGTCAAAATATATAAAAAAGGGCTTCATAATGTTGAAAGAATTTGGAAACTGAAACTTAAAACGTCAATTTCTCGAAATGACTTCGAGACTACATATTTTCAGCCTTTGATGCAGAATCAAAATATATAAAAAGGGCTTCATAATGTTGAAAGAAATTCTAACTTCTGACGAAGAATTGGCGAAGAAACATCCGTTTGAATTTGGAAACAGAAACTTAAAACGTCGATTTCTCGAAATGACTTCGAGACTACATATTTTCAGCTTTTGATGCACAGTCAAAATATATAAAAAGGGCTTCATAATGTTGAAAGAAATTCTAACTTCTGACAATTGTTGGCGAAGATACATCCGTTTGAATTTGGAAACAGAAACTTAAAACGTCAATTTCTCGAAATGACTTCGAGACTACATATTTTCAGCTTTTGATGCAGAATCAAAATATATAAAAAGGGCTTCATAATGTTGAAAGAAATTCTAACTTCTGACAATTATTGGCGAAGATACATCCATTTGAATTTGGAAACAGAAACTTAAAACGTCAATTTCTCGAAATGACTTCGAGACTACATATTTTCAGCTTTTGATGCAGAATCAAAATATATAAAAAGGGCTTCATAATGTTGAAAGAAATTCTAACTTCTGACAATTATTGGCGAAGATACATCCGTTTGAATTTGGAAACCGAAACTTAAAACGTCGATTTCTCGAAATGACTTCGAGACTACATATTTTCAGCTTTTGATGCACAGTCAAAATATATAAAAAGGGCTTCATAATGTTGAAAGAATTTGGAAACTGAAACTTAAAACGTCAATTTCTCGAAATGACTTCGAGACTACATATTTTCAGCTTTTGATGCAGAATCAAAATATATAAAAAGGGCTTCATAATGTTGAAAGAAATTCTAACTTCTGACGAAGAATTGGCGAAGAAACATCCGTTTGAATTTGGAAACAGAAACTTAAAACGTCAATTTCTCGAAATGACTTCGAGACTACATATTTTCAGCTTTTGATGCACAGTCAAAATATATAAAAAGGGCTTCATAATGTTGAAAGAAATTCTAACTTCTGACAATTATTGGCGAAGATACATCCGTTTGAATTTGGAAACAGAAACTTAAAACGTCAATTTCTCGAAATGACTTCGAGACTACATATTTTCAGCTTTTGATGCAGAATCAAAATATATAAAAAGGGCTTCATAATGTTGAAAGAAATTCTAACTTCTGACAATTATTGGCGAAGATACATCCGTTTGAATTTGGGAAAATAAACTTAAAACGCCAATATCTCGAAATGACTTCGAGACTACATATTTTCAGCTTTTGATGCAGAATCAAAATATATAAAAAGGGCTTCATAATGTTGAAAGAAATTCTAACTTCTGACGAAGAATTGGCGAAGAAACATCCGTTTGAATTTGGAAACAGAAACTTAAAACGTCGATTTCTCGAAATGACTTCGAGACTACATATTTTCAGCTTTTGATGCACAGTCAAAATATATAAAAAGGGCTTCATAATGTTGAAAGAATTTGGAAACTGAAACTTAAAACGTCAATTTCTCGAAATGACTTCGAGACTACATATTTTCAGCTTTTGATGCAGAATCAAAATATATAAAAAGGGCTTCATAATGTTGAAAGAAATTCTAACTTCTGACGAAGAATTGGCGAAGAAACATCCGTTTGAATTTGGAAACAGAAACTTAAAACGTCGATTTCTCGAAATGACTTCGAGACTACATATTTTCAGCTTTTGATGCACAGTCAAAATATATAAAAAGGGCTTCATAATGTTGAAAGAAATTCTAACTTCTGACAATTATTGGCGAAGATACATCCGTTTGAATTTGGAAACAGAAACTTAAAACGTCAATTTCGCGAAATGACTTCGAGACTACATATTTTCAGCTTTTGATGCAGAATCAAAATATATAAAAAGGGCTTCATAATGTTGAAAGAAATTCTAACTTCTGACAATTATTGGCGAAGATACATCCATTTGAATTTGGAAACAGAAACTTAAAACGTCAATTTCTCGAAATGACTTCGAGACTACATATTTTCAGCTTTTGATGCAGAATCAAAATATATAAAAAGGGCTTCATAATGTTGAAAGAAATTCTAACTTCTGACAATTATTGGCGAAGATACATCCGTTTGAATTTGGAAACAGAAACTTAAAACGTCAATTTCTCGAAATGACATCGCGACTACATATTTTCAGCTTTTGATGCAGAGTCAAAATATATAGAAAGGGCTTCATCATGTTGAAAGAAATTCTAACTTCTGACAATTATTGGCGAAGATACATCCATTTAAATTTGGAAACAGAACTTAAAACGTCAATTTCTCGAAATGACTTCGAGACTACATAGTTTCAGCTTTTGATGCAGAGTCAAAATATATAAAAAGGGCTTCATAATGTTGAAAGAAATTCTAACTTCTGACAATTATTGGCGAAGATACATCCGTTTGAATTTGGAAACACAAACTTAAACGTCAATTTCTCGAAATGACTTCGAGACTACATATTTTCAGCTTTTGATGCAGAGTCAAAATATATAAAAAGGGCTTCATAATGTTGAAAGAAATTCTAACTTCTGACAATTGTTGGCGAAGATACATCCGTTTGAATTTGGAAACAGAAACTTAAAACGTCAATTTCGCGAAATGACTTCGAGACTACATATTTTCAGCTTTTGAAGCAGAGTCAAAATATATAAAAAGGGCTTCATAATGTTGAAAGAAATTCTAACTTCTGACAATTATTGGCGAAGATACATCCGTTTGAATTTGGAAACAGAAACTTAAAACGTCAATTTCTCGAAATGACTTCGAGACTACATATTTTCAGCTTTTGATGCAGAATCAAAATATATAAAAAGGGCTTCATAATGTTGAAAGAAATTCTAACTTCTGACAATTATTGGCGAAGATACATCCGTTTGAATTTGGAAACAGAAACTTAAAACGTCAATTTCTCGAAATGACTTCGAGACTACATATTTTCAGCTTTTGATGCACAGTCAAAATATATAAAAAGGGCTTCATAATGTTGAAAGAATTTGGAAACTGAAACTTAAAACGTCAATTTCTCGAAATGACTTCGAGACTACATATTTTCAGCTTTTGATGCAGAATCAAAATATATAAAAAGGGCTTCATAATGTTGAAAGAAATTCTAACTTCTGACGAAGAATTGGCGAAGAAACATCCGTTTGAATTTGGAAACAGAAACTTAAAACGTCAATTTCTCGAAATGACTTCGAGACTACATATTTTCAGCTTTTGATGCACAGTCAAAATATATAAAAAGGGCTTCATAATGTTGAAAGAAATTCTAACTTCTGACAATTATTGGCGAAGATACATCCGTTTGAATTTGGAAACAGAAACTTAAAACGTCAATTTCTCGAAATGACTTCGAGACTACATATTTTCAGCTTTTGATGCAGAATCAAAATATATAAAAAGGGCTTCATAATGTTGAAAGAAATTCTAACTTCTGACAATTATTGGCGAAGATACATCCGTTTGAATTTGGGAAAATAAACTTAAAACGCCAATATCTCGAAATGACTTCGAGACTACATATTTTCAGCTTTTGATGCAGAATCAAAATATATAAAAAGGGCTTCATAATGTTGAAAGAAATTCTAACTTCTGACGAAGAATTGGCGAAGAAACATCCGTTTGAATTTGGAAACAGAAACTTAAAACGTCGATTTCTCGAAATGACTTCGAGACTACATATTTTCAGCTTTTGATGCACAGTCAAAATATATAAAAAGGGCTTCATAATGTTGAAAGAATTTGGAAACTGAAACTTAAAACGTCAATTTCTCGAAATGACTTCGAGACTACATATTTTCAGCTTTTGATGCAGAATCAAAATATATGAAAAGGGCTTCATAATGTTGAAAGAAATTCTAACTTCTGACGAAGAATTGGCGAAGAAACATCCGTTTGAATTTGGAAACAGAAACTTAAAACGTCGATTTCTCGAAATGACTTCGAGACTACATATTTTCAGCTTTTGATGCACAGTCAAAATATATAAAAAGGGCTTCATAATGTTGAAAGAAATTCTAACTTCTGACAATTATTGGCGAAGATACATCCGTTTGAATTTGGAAACAGAAACTTAAAACGTCAATTTCGCGAAATGACTTCGAGACTACATATTTTCAGCTTTTGATGCAGAATCAAAATATATAAAAAGGGCTTCATAATGTTGAAAGAAATTCTAACTTCTGACAATTATTGGCGAAGATACATCCATTTGAATTTGGAAACAGAAACTTAAAACGTCAATTTCTCGAAATGACTTCGAGACTACATATTTTCAGCTTTTGATGCAGAATCAAAATATATAAAAAGGGCTTCATAATGTTGAAAGAAATTCTAACTTCTGACAATTATTGGCGAAGATACATCCGTTTGAATTTGGAAACAGAAACTTAAAACGTCGATTTCTCGAAATGACTTCGAGACTACATATTTTCAGCTTTTGATGCACAGTCAAAATATATAAAAAGGGCTTCATAATGTTGAAAGAATTTGGAAACTGAAACTTAAAACGTCAATTTCTCGAAATGACTTCGAGACTAAATATTTTCAGCTTTTGATGCAGAATCAAAATATATAAAAAGGGCTTCATAATGTTGAAAGAAATTCTAACTTCTGACGAAGAATTGGCGAAGAAACATCCGTTTGAATTTGGAAACAGAAACTTAAAACGTCAATTTCTCGAAATGACTTCGAGACTACATATTTTCAGCTTTTGATGCACAGTCAAAATATATAAAAAGGGCTTCATAATGTTGAAAGAAATTCTAACTTCTGACAATTATTGGCGAAGATACATCCGTTTGAATTTGGAAACAGAAACTTAAAACGTCAATTTCTCGAAATGACTTCGAGACTACATATTTTCAGCTTTTGATGCAGAATCAAAATATATAAAAAGGGCTTCATAATGTTGAAAGAAATTCTAACTTCTGACAATTATTGGCGAAGATACATCCGTTTGAATTTGGGAAAATAAACTTAAAACGCCAATATCTCGAAATGACTTCGAGACTACATATTTTCAGCTTTTGATGCAGAATCAAAATATATAAAAAGGGCTTCATAATGTTGAAAGAAATTCTAACTTCTGACGAAGAATTGGCGAAGAAACATCCGTTTGAATTTGGAAACAGAAACTTAAAACGTCGATTTCTCGAAATGACTTCGAGACTACATATTTTCAGCTTTTGATGCACAGTCAAAATATATAAAAAGGGCTTCATAATGTTGAAAGAATTTGGAAACTGAAACTTAAAACGTCAATTTCTCGAAATGACTTCGAGACTACATATTTTCAGCTTTTGATGCAGAATCAAAATATATAAAAAGGGCTTCATAATGTTGAAAGAAATTCTAACTTCTGACGAAGAATTGGCGAAGAAACATCCGTTTGAATTTGGAAACAGAAACTTAAAACGTCGATTTCTCGAAATGACTTCGAGACTACATATTTTCAGCTTTTGATGCACAGTCAAAATATATAAAAAGGGCTTCATAATGTTGAAAGAAATTCTAACTTCTGACAATTATTGGCGAAGATACATCCGTTTGAATTTGGAAACAGAAACTTAAAACGTCAATTTCGCGAAATGACTTCGAGACTACATATTTTCAGCTTTTGATGCAGAATCAAAATATATAAAAAGGGCTTCATAATGTTGAAAGAAATTCTAACTTCTGACAATTATTGGCGAAGATACATCCATTTGAATTTGGAAACAGAAACTTAAAACGTCAATTTCTCGAAATGACTTCGAGACTACATATTTTCAGCTTTTGATGCAGAATCAAAATATATAAAAAGGGCTTCATAATGTTGAAAGAAATTCTAACTTCTGACAATTATTGGCGAAGATACATCCGTTTGAATTTGGAAACAGAAACTTAAAACGTCAATTTCTCGAAATGACTTCGCGACTACATATTTTCAGCTTTTGATGCAGAGTCAAAATATATAGAAAGGGCTTCATCATGTTGAAAGAAATTCTAACTTCTGACAATTATTGGCGAAGATACATCCATTTAAATTTGGAAACAGAACTTAAAACGTCAATTTCTCGAAATGACTTCGAGACTACATAGTTTCAGCTTTTGATGCAGAGTCAAAATATATAAAAAGGGCTTCATAATGTTGAAAGAAATTCTAACTTCTGACAATTATTGGCGAAGATACATCCGTTTGAATTTGGAAACACAAACTTAAACGTCAATTTCTCGAAATGACTTCGAGACTACATATTTTCAGCTTTTGATGCAGAGTCAAAATATATAAAAAGGGCTTCATAATGTTGAAAGAAATTCTAACTTCTGACAATTATTCGCGAAGATACATCCGTTTGAATTTGGAAACAGAAACTTAAAACGTCAATTTCGCGAAATGACTTCGAGACTACATATTTTCAGCTTTTGATGCAGAATCAAAATATATAAAAAGGGCTTCATAATGTTGAAAGAAATTCTAACTTCTGACAATTATTGGCGAAGATACATCCATTTGAATTTGGAAACAGAAACTTAAAACGTCAATTTCTCGAAATGACTTCGAGACTACATATTTTCAGCTTTTGATGCAGCATCAAAATATATAAAAAAGGGCTTCATAATGTTGAAAGAAATTCTAACTTCTGACAATTATTGGCGAAGATACATCCGTTTGAATTTGGGAAAATAAACTTAAAACGCCAATATCTCGAAATGACTTCGAGACTACATATTTTCAGCTTTTGATGCAGAATCAAAATATATTAAAAGGGCTTCATAATGTTGAAAGAAATTCTAACTTCTGACGAAGAATTGGCGAAGAAACATCCGTTTGAATTTGGAAACAGAAACTTAAAACGTCGATTTCTCGAAATGACTTCGAGACTACATATTTTCAGCTTTTGATGCACAGTCAAAATATATAAAAAGGGCTTCATAATGTTGAAAGAATTTGGAAACTGAAACTTAAAACGTCAATTTCTCGAAATGACTTCGAGACTACATATTTTCAGCTTTTGATGCAGAATCAAAATATATAAAAAGGGCTTCATAATGTTGAAAGAAATTCTAACTTCTGACGAAGAATTGGCGAAGATACATCCGTTTGAATTTGGAAACAGAAACTTAAAACGTCGATTTCTCGAAATGACTTCGAGACTACATATTTTCAGCTTTTGATGCACAGTCAAAATATATAAAAAGGGCTTCATAATGTTGAAAGAATTTGGAAACTGAAACTTAAAACGTCAATTTCTCGAAATGACTTCGAGACTACATATTTTCAGCTTTTGATGCAGAATCAAAATATATAAAAAGGGCTTCATAATGTTGAAAGAAATTCTAACTTCTGACGAAGAATTGGCGAAGAAACATCCGTTTGAATTTGGAAACAGAAACTTAAAACGTCAATTTCTCGAAATGACTTCGAGACTACATATTTTCAGCTTTTGATGCACAGTCAAAATATATAAAAAGGGCTTCATAATGTTGAAAGAAATTCTAACTTCTGACAATTATTGGCGAAGATACATCCGTTTGAATTTGGAAACAGAAACTTAAAACGTCAATTTCTCGAAATGACTTCGAGACTACATATTTTCAGCTTTTGATGCAGAATCAAAATATATAAAAAGGGCTTCATAATGTTGAAAGAAATTCTAACTTCTGACAATTATTGGCGAAGATACATCCGTTTGAATTTGGGAAAATAAACTTAAAACGCCAATATCTCGAAATGACTTCGAGACTACATATTTTCAGCTTTTGATGCAGAATCAAAATATATAAAAAGGGCTTCATAATGTTGAAAGAAATTCTAACTTCTGACGAAGATTATTGGCGAAGAAACATCCGTTTGAATTTGGAAACAGAAACTTAAAACGTCGATTTCTCGAAATGACTTCGAGACTACATATTTTCAGCTTTTGATGCACAGTCAAAATATATAAAAAGGGCTTCATAATGTTGAAAGAATTTGGAAACTGAAACTTAAAACGTCAATTTCTCGAAATGACTTCGAGACTACATATTTTCAGCTTTTGATGCAGAATCAAAATATATAAAAAGGGCTTCATAATGTTGAAAGAAATTCTAACTTCTGACGAAGAATTGGCGAAGAAACATCCGTTTGAATTTGGAAACAGAAACTTAAAACGTCGATTTCTCGAAATGACTTCGAGACTACATATTTTCAGCTTTTGATGCACAGTCAAAATATATAAAAAGGGCTTCATAATGTTGAAAGAAATTCTAACTTCTGACAATTATTGGCGAAGATACATCCGTTTGAATTTGGAAACAGAAACTTAAAACGTCAATTTCGCGAAATGACTTCGAGACTACATATTTTCAGCTTTTGATGCAGAATCAAAATATATAAAAAGGGCTTCATAATGTTGAAAGAAATTCTAACTTCTGACAATTATTGGCGAAGATACATCCGTTTGAATTTGGAAACAGAAACTTAAAACGTCAATTTCTCGAAATGACTTCGAGACTACATATTTTCAGCTTTTGATGCACAGTCAAAATATATAAAAAGGGCTTCATAATGTTGAAAGAATTTGGAAACTGAAACTTAAAACGTCAATTTCTCGAAATGACTTCGAGACTACATATTTTCAGCCTTTGATGCAGAATCAAAATATATAAAAAGGGCTTCATAATGTTGAAAGAAATTCTAACTTCTGACGAAGAATTGGCGAAGAAACATCCGTTTGAATTTGGAAACAGAAACTTAAAACGTCAATTTCTCGAAATGACTTCGAGACTACATATTTTCAGCTTTTGATGCACAGTCAAAATATATAAAAAGGGCTTCATAATGTTGAAAGAAATTCTAACTTCTGACAATTATTGGCGAAGATACATCCGTTTGAATTTGGAAACAGAAACTTAAAACGTCAATTTCTCGAAATGACTTCGAGACTACATATTTTCAGCTTTTGATGCAGAATCAAAATATATAAAAAGGGCTTCATAATGTTGAAAGAAATTCTAACTTCTGACAATTATTGGCGAAGATACATCCGTTTGAATTTGGGAAAATAAACTTAAAACGTCAATATCTCGAAATGACTTCGAGACTACATATTTTCAGCTTTTGATGCAGAATCAAAATATATAAAAAGGGCTTCATAATGTTGAAAGAAATTCTAACTTCTGACGAAGAATTGGCGAAGAAACATCCGTTTGAATTTGGAAACAGAAACTTAAAACGTCGATTTCTCGAAATGACTTCGAGACTACATATTTTCAGCTTTTGATGCACAGTCAAAATATATAAAAAGGGCTTCATAATGTTGAAAGAATTTGGAAACTGAAACTTAAAACGTCAATTTCTCGAAATGACTTCGAGACTACATATTTTCAGCTTTTGATGCAGAATCAAAATATATGAAAAGGGCTTCATAATGTTGAAAGAAATTCTAACTTCTGACGAAGAATTGGCGAAGAAACATCCGTTTGAATTTGGAAACAGAAACTTAAAACGTCGATTTCTCGAAATGACTTCGAGACTACATATTTTCAGCTTTTGATGCACAGTCAAAATATATAAAAAGGGCTTCATAATGTTGAAAGAAATTCTAACTTCTGACAATTATTGGCGAAGATACATCCGTTTGAATTTGGAAACAGAAACTTAAAACGTCAATTTCGCGAAATGACTTCGAGACTACATATTTTCAGCTTTTGATGCAGAATCAAAATATATAAAAAGGGCTTCATAATGTTGAAAGAAATTCTAACTTCTGACAATTATTGGCGAAGATACATCCATTTGAATTTGGAAACAGAAACTTAAAACGTCAATTTCTCGAAATGACTTCGAGACTACATATTTTCAGCTTTTGATGCAGAATCAAAATATATAAAAAGGGCTTCATAATGTTGAAAGAAATTCTAACTTCTGACAATTATTGGCGAAGATACATCCGTTTGAATTTGGAAACAGAAACTTAAAACGTCGATTTCTCGAAATGACTTCGAGACTACATATTTTCAGCTTTTGATGCACAGTCAAAATATATAAAAAGGGCTTCATAATGTTGAAAGAATTTGGAAACTGAAACTTAAAACGTCAATTTCTCGAAATGACTTCGAGACTACATATTTTCAGCTTTTGATGCAGAATCAAAATATATAAAAAGGGCTTCATAATGTTGAAAGAAATTCTAACTTCTGACGAAGAATTGGCGAAGAAACATCCGTTTGAATTTGGAAACAGAAACTTAAAACGTCAATTTCTCGAAATGACTTCGAGACTACATATTTTCAGCTTTTGATGCAGAGTCAAAATATATAAAAAGGGCTTCATAATGTTGAAAGAAATTCTAATTTCTGACAATTATTGGCGAAGATACATCCGTTTGAATTTGGAAACAGAAACTTAAAACGTCAATTTCTCGAAATGACTTCGAGACTACATATTTTCAGCTTTTGATGCAGAATCAAAATATATAAAAAGGGCTTCATAATGTTGAAAGAAATTCTGACTTCTGACAATTATTGGCGAAGATACATCCGTTTGAATTTGGGAAAATAAACTTAAAACGCCAATATCTCGAAATGACTTCGAGACTACATATTTTCAGCTTTTGATGCAGAGTCAAAATATATAAAAAGGGCTTCATAATGTTGAAAGAAATTCTAACTTCTGACAATTATTGGCGAAGAAACATCCGTTTGAATTTGGAAACAGAAACTTAAAACGTCAATTTCTCGAAATGACTTCGAGACTACATATTTTCAGCTTTTGATGCACAGTCAAAATATATAAAAAGGGCTTCATAATGTTGAAAGAATTTGGAAACTGAAACTTAAAACGTCAATTTCTCGAAATGACTTCGAGACTACATATTTTCAGCTTTTGATGCAGAATCAAAATATATGAAAAGGGCTTCATAATGTTGAAAGAAATTCTAACTTCTGACGAAGAATTGGCGAAGAAACATCCGTTTGAATTTGGAAACAGAAACTTAAAACGTCGATTTCTCGAAATGACTTCGAGACTACATATTTTCAGCTTTTGATGCACAGTCAAAATATATAAAAAGGGCTTCATAATGTTGAAAGAAATTCTAACTTCTGACAATTATTGGCGAAGATACATCCGTTTGAATTTGGAAACAGAAACTTAAAACGTCAATTTCTCGAAATGACTTCGAGACAACATATTTTCAGCTTTTGATGCAGAGTCAAAATATATAAAAAGGGCTTCATAATGTTGAAAGAAATTCTAACTTCTGACAATTATTGGCGAAGATACATCCATTTGAATTTGGAAACAGAAACTTAAAACGTCAATTTCTCGAAATGACTTCGAGACTACATATTTTCAGCTTTTGATGCAGAATCAAAATATATAAAAAGGGCTTCATAATGTTGAAAGAAATTCTAACTTCTGACAATTATTGGCGAAGATACATCCGTTTGAATTTGGAAACAGAAACTTAAAACGTCAATTTCTCGAAATGACTTCGCGACTACATATTTTCAGCTTTTGATGCAGAGTCAAAATATATAGAAAGGGCTTCATCATGTTGAAAGAAATTCTAACTTCTGACAATTATTGGCGAAGATACATCCATTTAAATTTGGAAACAGAACTTAAAACGTCAATTTCTCGAAATGACTTCGAGACTACATAGTTTCAGCTTTTGATGCAGAGTCAAAATATATAAAAAGGGCTTCATAATGTTGAAAGAAATTCTAACTTCTGACAATTATTGGCGAAGATACATCCGTTTGAATTTGGAAACACAAACTTAAACGTCAATTTCTCGAAATGACTTCGAGACTACATATTTTCAGCTTTTGATGCAGAGTCAAAATATATAAAAAGGGCTTCATAATGTTGAAAGAAATTCTAACTTCTGACAATTATTCGCGAAGATACATCCGTTTGAATTTGGAAACAGAAACTTAAAACGTCAATTTCGCGAAATGACTTCGAGACTACATATTTTCAGCTTTTGATGCAGAATCAAAATATATAAAAAGGGCTTCATAATGTTGAAAGAAATTCTAACTTCTGACAATTATTGGCGAAGATACATCCATTTGAATTTGGAAACAGAAACTTAAAACGTCAATTTCTCGAAATGACTTCGAGACTACATATTTTCAGCTTTTGATGCAGCATCAAAATATATAAAAAGGGCTTCATAATGTTGAAAGAAATTCTAACTTCTGACAATTATTGGCGAAGATACATCCGTTTGAATTTGGGAAAATAAACTTAAAACGCCAATATCTCGAAATGACTTCGAGACTACATATTTTCAGCTTTTGATGCAGAATCAAAATATATAAAAAGGGCTTCATAATGTTGAAAGAAATTCTAACTTCTGACGAAGAATTGGCGAAGAAACATCCGTTTGAATTTGGAAACAGAAACTTAAAACGTCGATTTCTCGAAATGACTTCGAGACTACATATTTTCAGCTTTTGATGCACAGTCAAAATATATAAAAAGGGCTTCATAATGTTGAAAGAATTTGGAAACTGAAACTTAAAACGTCAATTTCTCGAAATGACTTCGAGACTACATATTTTCAGCTTTTGATGCAGAATCAAAATATATAAAAAGGGCTTCATAATGTTGAAAGAAATTCTAACTTCTGACGAAGAATTGGCGAAGAAACATCCGTTTGAATTTGGAAACAGAAACTTAAAACGTCGATTTCTCGAAATGACTTCGAGACTACATATTTTCAGCTTTTGATGCACAGTCAAAATATATAAAAAGGGCTTCATAATGTTGAAAGAAATTCTAACTTCTGACAATTATTGGCGAAGATACATCCGTTTGAATTTGGAAACAGAAACTTAAAACGTCAATTTCGCGAAATGACTTCGAGACTACATATTTTCAGCTTTTGATGCAGAATCAAAATATATAAAAAGGGCTTCATAATGTTGAAAGAAATTCTAACTTCTGACAATTATTGGCGAAGATACATCCATTTGAATTTGGAAACAGAAACTTAAAACGTCAATTTCTCGAAATGACTTCGAGACTACATATTTTCAGCTTTTGATGCAGAATCAAAATATATAAAAAGGGCTTCATAATGTTGAAAGAAATTCTAACTTCTGACAATTATTGGCGAAGATACATCCGTTTGAATTTGGAAACAGAATTTTAAAACGTCAATTTCTCGAAATGACTTCGCGACTACATATTTTCAGCTTTTGATGCAGAGTCAAAATATATAGAAAGGGCTTCATCATGTTGAAAGAAATTCTAACTTCTGACAATTATTGGCGAAGATACATCCATTTAAATTTGGAAACAGAACTTAAAACGTCAATTTCTCGAAATGACTTCGAGACTACATAGTTTCAGCTTTTGATGCAGAGTCAAAATATATAAAAAGGGCTTCATAATGTTGAAAGAAATTCTAACTTCTGACAATTATTGGCGAAGATACATCCGTTTGAATTTGGAAACACAAACTTAAAACGTCAATTTCTCGAAATGACTTTGAGACTACATATTTTCAGCTTTTGATGCAGAGTCAAAATATATAAAAAGAGCTTCATAATGTTGAAAGAAATTCTAACTTCTGACAATTATTGGCGAAGATACATCCGTTTGAATTTGGAAACCGAAACTTAAAACGTCAATTTCGCGAATTGACTTCGAGACTACATATTTTCAGCTTTTGAAGCAGAGTCAAAATATATAAAAAGAGCTTCATAATGTTGAAAGAAATTCTAACTACTGACAATTATTGGCGAAGATACATCCGTTTGAATTTGGAAACAGAAACTTAAAACGTCGATTTCTCGAAATGATTTCGAGACTACATATTTTCAGCTTTTGATGCATAGTCAAAATATATAAAAACGGGCTTCATAATGTTGAAAGAAATTCTAACTTCTGACAATTATTGGCGAAGATACCTCCGTTTAAATTTGGGAAAATAAACTTAAAACGTCAATTTCTCGAAATGACTTTGAGACTACATATTTTCAGCTTTTGATGCAGAGTCAAAATATATAAAAAGAGCTTCATAATGTTGAAAGAAATTCTAACTTCTGACAATTATTGGCGAAGATACATCCGTTTGAATTTGGGAAAATAAACTTAAAACGCCAGTATCTCGAAATGACTTCGAGACTACATATTTTCAGCTTTTGATGCAGAGGCAAAATATATAAAAAGGGCTTCATAATGTTGAAAGAAATTCTAACTTCTGACAATTATTGGCGAAGATACATCCGTTTGAATTTGGAAACAGAAACTTAAAACGTCGATTTCTCGAAATGACTTCGAGACTACATATTTTCAGCTTTTGATGCACAGTCAAAATATATAAAAAGGGCTTCATAATGTTGAAAGAAATTCTAACTTCTGACAAATATTGGCGAAGATACATCCGTTTGAATTTGGAAACAGAAACTTAAAACGTCAATTTCGCGAAATGACTTCGAGACTACATATTTTCAGCTTTTGATGCAGAATCAAAATATATAAAAAGGGCTTCATAATGTTGAAAGAAATTCTAACTTCTGACAATTATTGGCGAAGATACATCCATTTGAATTTGGAAACAGAAACTTAAAACGTCAATTTCTCGAAATGACTTCGAGACTACATATTTTCAGCTTTTGATGCAGAGTCAAAATATATAAAAAGGGCTTCATAATGTTGAAAGAAATTCTAACTTCTGACAATTATTGGCGAAGATACATCCGTTTGAATTTGGGAAAATAAACTTAAAACGTCAATTTCTCGAAATGACTTCGAGACTACATATTTTCAGCTTTTGATGCAGAATCAAAATATATAAAAAGGGCTTCATAATGTTGCAAGAAATTCTAACTTCTGACAATTATTGGCGAAGATACATCCGTTTGAATTTGGAAACAGAAACTTCAAACGTCGATTTCTCGAAATGACTTCGAGACTACATATTTTCAGCTTTTGATGCAGAGTCAAAATATATAAAAAGGGCTTCATAATGTTGAAAGAAATTCTAACTTCTGACAATTATTGGCGAAGAAACATCCGTTTGAATTTGGAAACAGAAACTTAAAACGTCAATTTCTCGAAATGACTTCGAGACTACATATTTTCAGCTTTTGATGCACAGTCAAAATATATAAAAAGGGCTTCATAATGTTGAAAGAAATTCTAACTTCTGACAATTATTGGCGAAGATACATCCGTTTGAATTTGGAAACAGAAACTTAAAACGTCAATTTCGCGAAATGACTTCGAGACTACATATTTTCAGCTTTTGATGCAGAATCAAAATATATAAAAAGGGCTTCATAATGTTGAAAGAAATTCTAACTTCTGACAATTATTGGCGAAGATACATCCATTTGAATTTGGAAACAGAAACTTAAAACGTCAATTTCTCGAAATGACTTCGAGACTACATATTTTCAGCTTTTGATGCAGAGTCAAAATATATAAAAAGGGCTTCATAATGTTGAAAGAAATTCTAACTTCTGACAATTATTGGCGAAGATACATCCGTTTGAATTTGGAAACAGAAACTTAAAACGTCAATTTCTCGAAATGACTTCGCGACTACATATTTTCAGCTTTTGATGCAGAGTCAAAATATATAGAAAGGGCTTCATCATGTTGAAAGAAATTCTAACTTCTGACAATTATTGGCGAAGATACATCCATTTAAATTTGGAAACAGAACTTAAAACGTCAATTTCTCGAAATGACTTCGAGACTACATAGTTTCAGCTTTTGATGCAGAGTCAAAATATATAAAAAGGGCTTCATAATGTTGAAAGAAATTCTAACTTCTGACAATTATTGGCGAAGATACATCCGTTTGAATTTGGAAACACAAACTTAAAACGTAAATTTCTCGAAATGACTTTGAGACTACATATTTTCAGCTTTTGCTGCAGAGTCAAAATATATAAAAAGAGCTTCATAATGTTGAAAGAAATTCTAACTTCTTGACAATTATTGGCGAAGATACATCCGTTTGAATTTGGAAACCGAAACTTAAAACGTCAATTTCGCGAATTGACTTCGAGACTACATATTTTCAGCTTTTGAAGCAGAGTCAAAATATATAAAAAGAGCTTCATAATGTTGAAAGAAATTCTAACTACTGACAATTATTGGCGAAGATACATCCGTTTGAATTTGGAAACAGAAACTTAAAACGTCGATTTCTCGAAATGACTTCGAGACTACATATTTTCAGCTTTTGATGCAGAGTCAAAATATATAAAAAGGGCTTCATAATGTTGAAAGAAATTCTAACTTCTGACAATTATTGACGAAGATACATCCGTTTAAATTTGGAAACAGAAACTTAAAACGTCAATTTCTCGAAATGACTTCTAGACTATATATTTTCAGCTTTTGATGCATAGTCAAAATATATAAAAAGGGCTTCCTAATGTTCAAAGAAATTCTAACTTCTGACAATTATTGGCGAAGATACATCCGTTTGAATTTGGAAACCGAAACTTAAAACGTCAATTTCGCGAAATGACTTCGAGACTACATATTTTCAGCTTATGAAGCAGAGTCAAAATATATAAAAAGAGCTTCATAATGTTGAAAGAAATTCTAACTTCTGACAATTATTGGCGAAGATACATCCATTTGAATTTGGAAACAGAAACTTAAAACGTCAATTTCTCGAAATGACTTCGAGGCTACATATTTTCAGCTTTTGATGCAGAGTCAAAATATATAAAAAGGGCTTCATAATGTTGAAAGAAATTCTAACTTCTGACAATTATTGGCGAAGATACATCCGTTTGAATTTGGGAACAGAAACTTAAAACGTCAATTTCTCGAAATGACTTCGCGACTACATATTTTCAGCATTTGATGCAGAGTCAAAATATATAAAAAGGGCTTCATAATGTTGAAAGAAATTCTGACTTCTGACAATTATTGGCGAAGATACATCCGTTTGAATTTAGGAAAATAAACTTAAAACGCCAATATCTCGAAATGACTTCGAGACTACATATTTTCAGCTTTTGATGCAGAATCAAAATATATAAAAAGGGCTTCATAATGTTGCAAGAAATTCTAACTTCTGACAATTATTGGCGAAGATACATACGTTTGAATTTGGAAACAGAAACTTAAAACGTCAATTTCTCGAAATGACTTCGAGACTACATATTTTCAGCTTTTGATGCAGAGTCAAAATATATAAAAAGGGCTTCATAATGTTGAAAGAAATTCTAACTTCTGACAATTATTGGCGAAGATACATCCGTTTGAATTTGGAAACAGAAACTTAAAACGTCAATTTCTCGAAATGACTTCGAGACTACATATTTTCAGCTTTTGATGCAGAATCAAAATATATAAAAAGGGCTTCATAATGTTGAAAGAAATTCTACCTGCTGACAATTATTGGCGAAGATACATCCGTTTGAATTTGGAAACAGAAACTTAAAACGTCAATTTCTCGAAATGACTTCGAGACTACATATTTTCAGCTTTTGATGCAGAATCAAAATATATAAAAAGGGCTTCATAATGTTGAAAGAAATTCTGACTTCTGCCAATTATTGGCGAAGATACATCCGTTTGAATTTGGAAACCGAAACTTAAAACGTCAATTTCTCGAAATGACTTCGCGACTACATATTTTCAGCTTTTGATGCAGAGTCAAAATATATAAAAAGGGCTTCATAATGTTGAAAGAAATTCTAACTGCTGACAATTATTGGCGAAGATACATCCGTTTGAATTTGGAAACCGAAACTTAAAACGTCAATTTCTCGAAATGACTTCGCGACTACATATTTTCAGCTTTTGATGCATAGTCAAAATATATAAAGAGGGCTTCATAATGTTGAAAGAAATTCTAACTTCTGACAATTATTGGCGAAGATACATCTGTTTGAATTTGGAAACAGAAACTTAAAACGTCAATTTCTCGAAATGACTTCGAGACTACATATTTTCAGCTTTTGATGCAGGGTCAAAATATATAGAAAGGGCTTCATAATGTTGAAAGAAATTCTAACTTCTGACAATTATTGGCGAAGATACATCCGTTTGAATTTGGAAACAGAAACTTAAAACGTCAATTTCTCGAAATGACTTCGCGACTACATATTTTCAGCTTTTGAAGCAGAGTCAAAATATATAAAAAGGGCTTCATAATGTTGAAAGAAATTCTAACTTCTGACAATTATTGGCGAAGATACATCCGTTTGAATTTGGGAAAATAAACTTAAAACGTCAATTTCTCGAAATGACTTCGAGACTACATATTTTCAGCTTTTGATGCAGAATCAAAATATATAAAAAGGGCTTCATAATGTTGAAAGAAATTCTAACTACTGACAATTATTGGCGAAGATACATCCGTTTGAATTTGGAAACCGAAACTTAAAACGTCAATTTCTCGAAATGACTTCGAGACTACATATTTTCAGCTTTTGATGCATAGTCAAAATATATAAAAAGGGCTTCATAATGTTGAAAGAAATTCTAACTTCTGACAATTATTGGCGAAGATACATCCGTTTGAATTTGGAAACAGAAACTTAAAACGTCAATTTCTCGAAATGACTTCGAGACTACATATTTTCAGCTTTTGATGCAGAATCAAAATATATAAAAATGGCTTCATAATGTTGAAAGAAATTCTGACTTCTGACAATTATTGGCGAAGATACATCCGTTTGAATTTGGGAAAATAAACTTAAAACGCCAGTATCTCGAAATGACTTCGAGACTACATATTTTTAGCTTTTGATGCAGAGTCAAAATATATAAAAAGGGCTTCATAATGTTGAAAGAAATTCTAACTTCTGACAATTATTGGCGAAGATACATCCGTTTGAATTTGGAAACAGAAACTTAAAACGTCAATTTCTCGAAATGACTTCGAGACTACATATTTTCAGCTTTTGATGCAGAGTCAAAATATATAAAAAGGGCTTCATAATGTTGAAAGAAATTCTAACTTCTGACAAATATTGGCGAAGATACATCCGTTTGAATTTGGAAACAGAAACTTAAAACGTCAATTTCTCGAAATGACTTCGAGACTACATATTTTCAGCTTTTGATGCAGAGTCAAAATATATAATAAGGGCTTCATAATGTTGAAAGAAATTCTGACTTCTGACAATTATTGGCGAAGATACATCCGTTTGAATTTGGAAACAGAAACTTAAAACGTCAATTTCTCGAAATGACTTCGCGACTACATATTTTCAGCTTTTGATGCAGAGTCAAAATATATAAAAAGGGCTTCATAATGTTGAAAGAAATTCTGACTTCTGACAATTATTGGCGAAGATACATCCGTTTGAATTTGGGAAAATAAACTTAAAACGCCAGTATCTCGAAATGACTTCGAGACTACATATTTTCAGCTTTTGATGCAGAGTCAAAATATATAAAAAGGGCTTCATAATGTTGAAAGAAATTCTAACTTCTGACAATTATTGGCGAAGATACATCCGTTTGAATTTGGAAACAGAAACTTAAAACGTCGATTTCTCGAAATGACTTCGAGACTACATATTTTCAGCTTTTGATGCACAGTCAAAATATATAAAAAGGGCTTCATAATGTTGAAAGAAATTCTAACTTCTGACAAATATTGGCGAAGATACATCCGTTTGAATTTGGAAACATAAACTTAAAACGTCAATTTCGCGAAATGACTTCGAGACTACATATTTTCAGCTTATGAAGCAGAGTCAAAATATATAAAAAGGGCTTCATAATGTTGAAAGAAATTCTAGCTCTTCTCCATGCGCCCGGTATGTATCCGAGGGCTAGGCTACTTACTAATGCTTTCCTAAGGAGAGAAGTATTTCCTGTCCCGTTTGAAGGAAGGCTGGCGATATGCCGTCCATTCCAGGGGACTTATAGGGTTGGAATGTTCCAACTGCCCAATTAAGTCTCTCCCTTGAGACTGTCGACTTGGCGCATGCCCAGCCGTCAGTTGACGGCCTGTATCTACTTTCCCTCTCGATAGCCTCTTCCTGCAGGGGTGTACTTCCTGGGAAGTGTGTCTCGAAGAGTAATGCTAGTTTCTGCAGATCAGTGCTCGTAAAGGAGTTATCCCCACGCTTCAGTGCTAAGTTCGCATCAGGCGCTCGTTTCGCCAGTATTCTATGGAGCCTGGCGCCTTCGCTTGTGCTAACTATGCCTTCGCAGAAGTTTCTGTAATTCTTCCGTTTGGCCTTCCTTATCTCCTTATTATAGGAGGTCAGGCTCTCACGGTACTGCTCCCATATTCCGTCCCTCTTTGCCTTATTGAAGAGGCGACGTGTGGTCACGCGCAGCCTTTCTAGGCTGTCGTTCCACCATGGGGCATCTTTTTCCATGTACTTTTTCCCTACCGGGCAGTTATCCTCAAATGCCTTGGTTATGCATTTATTGAGGTAACCAATAGCCCTGTCAAGCTCTAGCGGCCTTCTGGGATTACCAGACAGCCCGTTGGCTAGGGAAAGTCCTAGGGTCGACTTGTACCCTTCCCAGTTGGTTTTTCTAGGGTTGCGACTTTGTGTGCTACTATCCGTATTTAATTTTAAGTTAAATAGGATAGTCCTATGATCAGACATGGATTCCTCTTGGGAAACATGCCAGTCCCTAAGGTGAGGCTTTAGGGACCGATTGATCAGGGTGATGTCTAGCACCTCTTCCCTGATCCTGGTGACAAATGTCGGTGTAGATCCGACATTACCTAGTTCTAGATTATATTTGAAAATAAAATCAGTTAGGCACTCACCCCTTAGATTGATGTCACTGCTGCCCCATATAGTATGGTGCGCATTGGCATCGCATCCGATGAGCACCGGCATCTTCTCTTTTCTGCAGTACTCCACCAGCTTCTCGATCTCTGGTGGCGGGCAGGGTGCATCCCCTGCGAAGTATGCGGATACGATAACCATAGAGACCGCGCTGCCCTTGGTGTAAACCAGTAAGGGAACGCAGTCTCTAGTCAGGAATTCTGAAAGGATAGTAAAGTTAATACTTTTCCTTACCATGATACAAGCTCTGGGTGCTGGATCTCTCCGATCCCAGATTACCTTTGAGTCGACTGTGAACAGGCCCTTGATGCCATCGTTCACCCACGGCTCCTGTACCAGGGCCATTGGCGAAGATACATCCATTTGAATTTGGAAACAGAAACTTAAAACGTCAATTTCGCGAAATGACTTCGAGACTACATATTTTCAGCTTTTGATGCAGAGTCAAAATATATAAAAAGGGCTTCATAATGTTGAAAGAAATTCTAACTTCTGACAATTATTGGCGAAGATACATCCGTTTGAATTTGGAAACAGAAACTTAAAACGTCAATTTCTCGAAATGACTTCGAGACTACATATTTTCAGCTTTTGATGCAGAATCAAAATATATAAAAAGGCTTCATAATGTTGAAAGAAATTCTAACTTCTGACAATTATTGGCGAAGATACATCCGTTTGAATTTGGAAACAGAAACTTAAAACGTCGATTTCTCGAAATGACTTCGACACTACATTTTTTCAGCTTTTGATGCAGGGTCAAAATATATAAAAAGGGCTTCATAATGATGAAAGAAATTCTAACTGCTGACAATTATTGGCGAAGATACATCCATTTGAATTTGGAAACAGAAACTTAAAACGTCAATTTCTCGAAATGACTTCGAGACTACATATTTTCAGCTTTTGATGCAGAGTCAAAATATATAAAAAGGGGTTCATAATGTTGAAAGAAATTCTAACTTCTGACAATTATTGGCGAAGATACATCCGTTTGAATTTGGAAACAGAAACTTAAAACGTCGATTTCTCGAAATGACTTCAAGACTACATATTTTCAACTTTTGATGCAGAATCAAAATATATGAAAAGGGCTTCATAATGTTGAAAGAAATTCTAACTGCTGACAATTATTGGCGAAGATACATCCACTTGAATTTGGAAACAGAAACTTAAAACGTCAATTTCTCGAAATGACTTCGAGACTACATATTTTCAGCTTTTGATGCAGAGTCAAAATATATAAAAAGGGCTTCATAATGTTGAAAGAAATTCTAACTTCTGACAATTATTGGCGAAGATACATCCGTTTGAATTTGGAAACCGAAACTTAAAACGTCAATTTCGCGAAATGACTTTGAGACTACATATTTTCAGCTTTTGATGCAGAATCAAAATATATAAAACGGGCTTCATAATGTTGAAAGAAATTCTAAATTCTGCCAATTATTGGCGAAGATACATCCGTTTGAATTTGGAAACCGAAACTTAAAACGTCGATTTCTCGAAATGACTTCAAGACTACATAGTTTCAGCTTTTGATGCAAAGTCAAAATATATAAAACGGGCTTCATAATGTTGAAAGAAATTCTAACTGCTGACAATTATTGGCGAAGATACATCCGTTTGAATTTGGAAACCAAAACTTAAAACGTCAATTTCTCGCAATGACTTCGCGACTACATATTTTCAGCTTTTGATGGAGAGTCAAAATATATAAAAAGGGCTTCATAATGTTGAAAGAAATTCTAACTTCTGACAATTATTGGCGAAGATACATCCGTTTGAATTTGGAAACAGAGACTTAAAACGTCAATTTCTCGAAATGACTTCGAGACTACATATTTTCAGCTTTTGATGCAGAGTCAAAATATATAAAAAGGGCTTCATAATGTTGAAAGAAATTCTAACTTCTGACAATTATTGGCGAAGATACATCCGTTTGAATTTGGAAACAGAAACTTAAAACGTCAATTTCTCGAAATGACTTCGAGACTACATATTTTCAGCTTTTGATGCAGAATCAAAATATATAAAAAGGGCTTCATAATGTTGAAAGAAATTCTAACTTCTGACAATTATTGGCGAAGATACATCCGTTTGAATTTGGAAACAGAAACTTAAAACGTCAATTTCTCGAAATGACTTCGCGACTACATATTTTCAGCATTTGATGCAGAGTCAAAATATATAAAAAGGGCTTCATAATGTTGAAAGAAATTCTGACTTCTGACAATTATTGGCGAAGATACATCCGTTTGAATTTGGGAAAATAAACTTAAAACGCCAATATCTCGAAATGACTTCGAGACTACATATTTTCAGCTTTTGATGCAGAATCAAAATATATAAAAAGGGCTTCATAATGTTGCAAGAAATTCTAACTTCTGACAATTATTGGCGAAGATACATACGTTTGAATTTGGAAACAGAAACTTAAAACGTCAATTTCTCGAAATGACTTCGACACTACATTTTTTCAGCTTTTGATGCATAGTCAAAATATATAAAAAGGGCTTCATAATGATGAAAGAAATTCTAACTTCTGACAATTATTGGCGAAGATACATCCGTTTGAATTTGGAAACAGAAACTTAAAACGTCAATTTCTCGAAATGACTTCGAGACTACATAGTTTCAGCTTTTGATGCAGAGTCAAAATATATAAAAAGGGCTTCATAATGTTGAAAGAAATTCTAACTTCTGACAATTATTGGCGAAGATACATCCGTTTGAATTTGGAAACAGAAACTTAAAACGTCGATTTCTCGAAATGACTTCAAGACTACATATTTTCAACTTTTGATGCAGAATCAAAATATATAAAAAGGGCTTCATAATGTTGAAAGAAATTCTAACTGCTGACAATTATTGGCGAAGATACATCCATTTGAATTTGGAAACAGAAACTTAAAACGTCAATTTCTCGAAATGACTTCGAGACTACATATTTTCAGCTTTTGATGCAGAGTCAAAATATATAAAAAGGGATTCATAATGTTGAAAGAAATTCTAACTTCTGACAATTATTGGCGAAGATACATCCGTTTGAATTTGGAAACCGAAACTTAAAACGTCAATTTCGCGAAATGACTTTGAGACTACATATTTTCAGCTTTTGATGCAGAATCAAAATATATAAAACGGGCTTCATAATGTTGAAAGAAATTCTAAATTCTGACAATTATTGGCGAAGATACATCCGTTTGAATTTGGAAACAGAAACTTAAAACGTCGATTTCTCGAAATGACTTCAAGACTACATAGTTTCAGCTTTTGATGCAGAGTCAAAACATATAAAAAGGGCTTCATAATGTTGAAAGAAATTCTAACTAATGACAATTATTGGCGAAGATACATCCGTTTGAATTTGGAAACAGAAACTTAAAACGTCAATTTCTCGAAATGACTTCGAGACTACATATTTTCAGCTTTTGATGCAGAGTCAAAATATATAAAAAGGGCTTCATAATGTTGAAAGAAATTCTAACTTCTGACAATTATTGGCGAAGATACATCCATTTGAATTTGGAAACAGAAACTTAAAACGTCAATTTCTCGAAATGACTTCGAGACTACATATTTTCAGCTTTTGATGCAGAGTCAAAATATATAAAAAGGGCTTCATAATGTTGAAAGAAATTCTAACTTCTGACAATTATTGGCGAAGATACATCCGTTTGAATTTGGAAACAGAAACTTAAAACGTCAATTTCTCGAAATGACTTCGAGACTACATATTTTCAGCTTTTGATGCAGAATCAAAATATATAAAAAGGGCTTCATAATGTTGAAAGAAATTCTAACTTCTGACAATTATTGGCGAAGATACATCCGTTTGAATTTGGAAACAGAAACTTAAAACGTCAATTTCTCGAAATGACTTCGCGACTACATATTTTCAGCATTTGATGCAGAGTCAAAATATATAAAAAGGGCTTCATAATGTTGAAAGAAATTCTGACTTCTGACAATTACTGGCGAAGATACATCCGTTTGAATTTGGGAAAATAAACTTAAAACGCCAATATCTCGAAATGACTTCGAGACTACATATTTTCAGCTTTTGATGCAGAATCAAAATATATAAAAAGGGCTTCATAATGTTGCAAGAAATTCTAACTTCTGACAATTATTGGCGAAGATACATACGTTTGAATTTGGAAACAGAAACTTAAAACGTCAATTTCTCGAAATGACTTCGAGACTACATATTTTCAGCTTTTGATGCAGAGTCAAAATATATAAAAAGGGCTTCATAATGTTGAAAGAAATTCTAACTTCTGACAATTATTGGCGAAGATACATCCGTTTGAATTTGGAAACAGAAACTTAAAACGTCAATTTCTCGAAATGACTTCGAGACTACATATTTTCAGCTTTTGATGCAGAATCAAAATATATAAAAATGGCTTCATAATGTTGAAAGAAATTCTGACTTCTGACAATTATTGGCGAAGATACATCCGTTTGAATTTGGGAAAATAAACTTAAAACGCCAGTATCTCGAAATGATTTCGAGACTACATATTTTCAGATTTTGATGCAGAATCAAAATATATAAAAAGAGCTTCATAATGTTGAAAGAAATTCTAACTGCTGACAATTATTGGCGAAGATACATTCGTTTGAATTTGGAAACCGAAACTTAAAACGTCAATTTCTCGAAATGACTTCGCGACTACATATTTTCAGCTTTTGATGCAGAGTCAAAATATACAAAAAGGGCTTCATAATGTTGAAAGAAATTCTAACTTCTGCCAATTATTGGCGAAGATACATCCGTTTGAATTTGGAAACAGAAACTTAAAACGTCGATTTCTCGAAATGACTTCGAGACTACATATTTTCAGCTTTTGATGCAGAATCAAAATATATAAAAAGGGCTTCATAATGTTGAAAGAAATTCTAACTTCTGACAATTATTGGCGAAGATGCATCTGTTTGAATTTGGAAACAGAAACTTAAAACGTCAATTTCTCGAAATGACTTCGCGACTACATATTTTCAGCTTTTGATGCATAGTCAAAATATATAAAAAGGGCTTCATAATGTTGAAAGAAATTCTAACTTCTGACAATTATTGGCGAAGATACATCCGTTTGAATTTGGAAACAGAAACTTAAAACGTCAATTTCTCGAAATGACTTCGCGACTACATATTTTCAGCTTTTGATGCAGAGTCAAAATATATAAAAAGGGCTTCATAATGTTGAAAGAAATTCTGACTTCTGACAATTATTGGCGAAGATACATCCGTTTGAATTTGGGAAAATAAACTTAAAACGTCAATTTCTCGAAATGACTTCGAGACTACATATTTTCAGCTTTTGATGCAGAGTCAAATTTTATAAAAAGGGCTTCATAATGTTGCAAGAAATTCTAACTTCTGACAATTTTTGGCGAAGATACATCCGTTTGAATTTGGAAACCGAAACTTAAAACGTCGATTTCTCGAAATGACTTCGAGACTACATATTTTCAGCTTTTAATGCATAGTCAAAATATATAAAAAGGGCTTCATAATGTTGAAAGAAATTCTAACTTCTGACAATTATTGGCGAAGATACATCCGTTTGAATTTGGAAACAGAAACTTAAAACGTCAATTTCTCGAAATGACTTCGAGACTACATATTTTCAGCTTTTGATGCAGAATCAAAATATATAAAAAGGGCTTCATAATGTTGAAAGAAATTCTAACTTCTGACAATTATTGGCGAAGATACATCCGTTTGAATTTGGAAACAGAAACTTAAAACGTCAATTTCTCAAAATGACTTCGAGACTACATATTTTCAGCTTTTGATGCAGAGTCAAAATATATAAAAAGGGCTTCATAATGTTGAAAGAAATTCTAACTTCTGACAATTATTGGCGAAGATACATCCGTTTGAATTTGGAAACAGAAACTTAAAACGTCAATTTCTCGAAATGACTTCGAGACTACACATTTTCAGCTTTTGATGCAGAATCAGAATATATAAAAAGGGCTTCATAATGTTGAAAGAAATTCTAACTTCTGACATTATTGGCGAAGATACATCCGTTTGAATTTGGAAACAGAAACTTAAAACGTTAATTTCTCGAAATGACTTCGAGACTACATATTTTCAGCTTTTGATGCAGAATCAAAATATATAAAAAGGGCTTCATAATGTTGAAAGAAATTCTAACTTCTGACAATTATTGGCGAAGATACATCCGTTTGAATTTGGAAACAGAAACTAAAAACGTCAATTTCTCGAAATGACTTCGAGACTACATATTTTCAGCTTTTGATGCAGAGTCAAAATATATAAAAAGGGCTTCATAATTTTGAAAGAAATTCTAACTTCTGACAATTATTGGCGAAGATACATCCGTTTGAATTTGGGAACCGAAACTTAAAACGTCGATTTCTCGAATTGACTTCGAGACTACATATTTTCAGCTTTTGATGCAGAATCAAAATATATAACAAGGGCTTCATAATGTTGAAGGAAATTGTAACTTCTGACAATTATTGGCGAAGATACATCCATTTGAATTTTGAAACAGAAACTTAAAACGTTAATTTCTCGAAATTGACTTCGAGACTACATATTTTCAGCTTTTGATGCAGAATCAAAATATATAAAAAGGGCTTCATAATGTTGAAAGAAATTCTGACTTCTGACAATTATTGGCGAAGATACATCCGTTTGAATTTGGAAACAGAAACTTAAAACGTTAATTTCTCGAATTGACTTCGAGACTACATATTTTCAGCTTTTGATGCAGAATCAAAATATATAAAAGGGCTTCATAATGTTGAGAGAAATTCTGACTTCTGCCAATTATTGGCCAAGATACATCCGTTTGAATTTGGAAACAGAAACTTAAAACGTCAATTTCTCGAAATGACTTCGCGACTACATATTTTCAGCTTTTGATGCAGAATCAAAATATATAAAAAGGGCTTCATAATGTTGAAAGAAATTCTAACTTCTGACAATTATTGGCGAAGATACATCCGTTTGAATTTGGAAACAGAAACTTAAAACGTCAATTTCTCGAAATGACTTCGAGACTACATATTTTCAGCTTTTGATGCAGAATCAAAATATATAAAAAGGGCTTCATAATGTTGAAAGAAATTCTAACTTCTGACAATTATTGGCGAAGATACATCCGTTTGAATTTGGAAACAGAAACTTAAAACGTTAATTTCTCGAATTGACTTCGAGACTACATATTTTCAGCTTTTGATGCAGAATCAAAATATATAAAAAGGGCTTCATAATGTTGAAAGCAATTCTGACTTCTGACAATTATTGGCGAAGATACATCCGTTTGAATTTGGAAACAGAAACTTAAAACGTCAATTTCTCGAAATGACTTCGAGACTACATGTTTTCAGCTTTTGATGCAGAATCAAAATATATAAAAAGGGCTTCATAATTTTGAAAGAAATTCTAACTTCTGACAATTATTGGCGAAGATACATCCGTTTGAATTTGGGAACAGAAACTTAAAACGTTGATTTCTCGAATTGACTTCGAGACTACATATTTTCAGCTTTTGATGCAGAATCAAAATATATAAAAAGGGCTTCATAATGTTGAAGGAAATTCTAACTTCTGACAATTATTGGCGAAGATACATCCATTTGAATTTTGAAACAGAAACTTAAAACGTTAATTTCTCGAATTGACTTCGAGACTACATATTTTCAGCTTTTGATGCAGAATCAAAATATATAAAAAGGGCTTCATAATGTTGAAAGAAATTCTAACTTCTGACAATTATTGGCGAAGATACATCCGTTTGAATTTGGAAACAGAAACTTAAAACGTCAATTTCTCGAAATGACTTCGAGACTACATATTTTCAGCTTTTGATGCAGAATCAAAATATATAAAAAGGGCTTCATAATGTTGAAAGCAATTCTGACTTCTGACAATTATTGGCGAAGATACATCCGTTTGAATTTGGAAACAGAAACTTAAAACGTCAATTTCTCGAAATGACTTCGAGACTACATATTTTCAGCTTTTGATGCAGAATCAAAATATATAAAAAGGGCTTCATAATTTTGAAAGAAATTCTAACTTCTGACAATTATTGGCGAAGATACATCCGTTTGAATTTGGAAACAGAAACTTAAAACGTCAATTTCTCGAAATGACTTCGAGACTACATATTTTCAGCTTTTGATGCAGAATCAGAATATATAAAAGGGCTTCATAATGTTGAAAGCAATTCTGACTTCTGACAATTATTGGCGAAGATACATCCGTTTGAATTTGGAAACAGAAACTTAAAACGTCAATTTCTCGAAATGACTTCGAGACTACATGTTTTCAGCTTTTGATGCAGAATCAAAATATATAAAAAGGGCTTCATAATTTTGAAAGAAATTCTAACTTCTGACAATTATTGGCGAAGATACATCCGTTTGAATTTGGGAACAGAAACTTAAAACGTTGATTTCTCGAATTGACTTCGAGACTACATATTTTCAGCTTTTGATGCAGAATCAAAATATATAACAAGGGCTTCATAATGTTGAAGGAAATTCTAACTTCTGACAATTATTGGCGAAGATACATCCATTTGAATTTTGAAACAGAAACTTAAAACGTTAATTTCTCAAATTGACTTCGAGACTACATATTTTCAGCTTTTGGTGCAGAATCAAAATATATAAAAAGGGCTTCATAATGTTGAAAGAAATTCTGACTTCTGACAATTATTGGCGAAGATACATCCGTTTGAATTTGGAAACAGAAACTTAAAACGTCAATATCTCGAAATGACTTCGAGACTACATATTTTCAGCTTTTGATGCAGAATCAAAATATATAAAAAGGGCTTCATAATGTTGAAAGAAATTCTAACTTCTGACAATTATTGGCGAAGATACATCCGGTTGAATTTGGAAACCGAAACTTAAAACGTCAATTTCTCGAAATGACTTCGAGACTACATATTTTCAGCTTTTGATGCAGAATCAAAATATATAAAAAGGGCTTCATAATGTTGAAAGAAATTTTAACTTCTGACAATTATTGGCGAAGATACATCCGTTTGAATTTGGAAACAGAAACTTAAAACGTCAATTTCTCGAAATGACTTCGAGACTACATATTTTCAGCTTTTGATGCAGAATCAAAATATATAAAAAGGGCTTCATAATGTTGAAAGAAATTCTAACTTCTGACAATTATTGGCGAAGATACATCCGTTTGAATTTGGAAACAGAAACTTAAAACGTCAATTTCTCAAAATGACTTCGAGACTACATATTTTCAGCTTTTGATGCAGAGTTAAAATATATAAAAAGGGCTTCATAATGTTGAAAGAAATTCTAACTTCTGACAATTATTGGCGAAGATTCATCCGTTTGAATTTGGAAACAGAAACTTAAAACGTCAATTTCTCGAAATGACTTCGAGACGACATATTTTCAGCTTTTGATGCAGAGTCAAAATATATAAAAAGGGCTTCATAATGTTGAAAGAAATTCTAACTTCTGACAATTATTGGCGAAGATACATCCGTTTGAATTTGGAAACAGAAACTTAAAACATCAATTTCTCGAAATGACTTCGAGACTACATATTTTCAGCTTTTGATGCAGAGTCAAAATATATAAAAAGGGCTTCATAATGTTGAAAGAAATTCTAACTTCTGACAATTATTGGCGAAGATACGTCCGTTTGAATTTGGAAACAGAAACTTAAACCACTTTCTCGAATTGACTTCGGGACTACATATTTTCAGCTTTTGATGCAGAATCAAAATATATAACAAGGGCTTCAAAATGTTGAAGGAAATTCTAACTTCTGACAATTATTGGCGAAGATACATCCATTTGAATTTTGAAACAGAATCTTAAAACGTTAATTTCTCGAATTGACTTCGAGACTACATATTTTCAGCTTTTGATGCAGAATCAAAATATATAAAAAGGGCTTCATAATGTTGAAAGAAATTCTAACTTCTGACAATTATTGGCGAAGATACATCCGTTTGAATTTGGAAACAGAAACTTAAAACGTCAATTTCTCGAAATCACTTCGAGACTACATATTTTCAGCTTTTGATGCAGAATCAAAATATATAAAAAGGGCTTCATAATGTTGAAAGAAATTCAAACTTCTGACAATTATTGGCGAAGATACATCCGGTTGAATTTGGAAACCGAAACTTAAAACGTCAATTTCTCGAAATGACTTCGAGACTACATATTTTCAGCTTTTGATGCAGAGTTAAAATATATAAAAAGGGCTTCATAATGTTGAAAGAAATTCTAACTTCTGACAATTATTGGCGAAGATACGTCCGTTTGAATTTGGAAACACAAACTTAAAACGTCAATTTCTTGAAATGACTTCGAGACTACATATTTTCAGCTTTTGATGCATAGTTAAAATATATAAAAAGGGCTTCATAATGTTGAAAGAAATTCTAACTTCTGACAATTAATGGCGAAGATACGTCCGTTTGAATTTGGAAACAGAAACTTAAAACGTCAATTTCTTGAAATGACTTCGAGACTACATATTTTCAGCTTTTGATGCAGAGTCAAAATATATAAAAAGGGCTTCATAATGTTGAAAGAAATTCTGACTTCTGACAATTATTAGCGAAGATACATCTGTTTGAATTTGGAAACAGAAACTTAAACCGTCAATTTCTCGAAATGACTTCGAGACTACATATTTTCAGCTTTTGATGCAGAATCAAAATATATAAAAAGGGCTTCATAATGTTTAAAGAAATTCTAGCTTCTGACAATTATTGGCGAAGATACATCCGTTTGAGTTTGGAAACAGAAACTTAAAACGTCAATTTCTCGAAATGACTTCGAGACGACATATTTTCAGCTTTTGATGCAGAGTCAAAATATATAAAAAGGGCTTCATAATGTTGAAAGAAATTCTAACTTCTGACAATTATTGGCGAAGATACATCCGTTTGAATTTGGAAACAGAAACTTAAAACGTCAATTTCTCGAAATGACTTCGAGACTACATATTTTCAGCTTTTGATGCAGAGTCAAAATATATAAAAAGGGCTTCATAATGTTGAAAGAAATTCTAACTTCTAACAATTATTGGCGAAGATACGTCCGTTTGAATTTGGAAACAGAAACTTAAAACGTCAATTTCTTGAAATGACTTCGAGACTACATATTTTCAGCTTTTGATGCAGAATCAAAATATATAAAAAGGGCTTCATAATGTTGAAAGAAATTCTAACTTCTGACAATTATTGGCGAAGATACATCCGTTTGAATTTGGAAACAGAAACTTAAAACGTCAATTTCTTGAAATGACTTCGAGACTACATATTTTCAGCTTTTGATGCAGAGTTAAAATATATAAAAAGGGCTTCATAATGTTGAAAGAAATTCTAACTTCTGACAATTATTGGCGAAGATACATCCGTTTGAATTTGGAAACAGAAACTTAAAACGTCAATTTCTCGAAATGACTTCGAGACGACATATTTTCAGCTTTTGATGCAGAGTCAAAATATATAAAAAGGGCTTCATAATGTTGAAAGAAATTCTAACTTCTGACAATTATTGGCGAAGATACATCCGTTTGAATTTGGAAACAGAAACTTAAAACGTCACTTTCTCGAATTGACTTCGAGACTACATATTTTCAGCTTTTGATGCAGAATCAAAATATATAAAAAGGGCTTCATAATTTTGAAAGAAATTCTAACTTCTGACAATTATTGGCGAAGATACATCCGTTTGATTTGGAACAGAACTTAAAACGTTAATTTCTCGAATTGACTTCGAGACTACATATTTTCAGCTTTTGATGCAGAATCAAAATATATAAAAAGGGCTTCATAACGTTAAAAGAAATTCTGACTTCTGACAATTATTGGCGAAGATACATCCGTTTGAATTTGGAAACAGAAACTTAAAACGTCAATTTCTCGAAATGACTTCGAGACTACATATTTTCAGCTTTTGATGCAAAATCAAAATATATAAAAAGGGCTTCATAATTTTGAAAGAAATTCTAACTTCTGACAATTATTGGCGAAGATACATCCGGTTGAATTTGGAAACCGAAACTTAAAACGTCAATTTCTCGAAATGACTTCGAGACTACATATTTTCAGCTTTTGATGCAGAATCAAAATATATAAAAAGGGCTTCATAATGTTGAAAGAAATTCTAACTTCTGACAATTATTGGCGAAGATACATCCGTTTGAATTTGGAAACAGAAACTTAAAACGTCAATTTCTCAAAATGACTTCGAGACTACATATTTTCAGCTTTTGATGCAGAGTCAAAATATATAAAAAGGGCTTCATAATGTTGAAAGAAATTCTAGCTTCTGACAATTATTGGCGAAGATACATTCGTTTGAATTTGGAAACAGAAACTTAATACGTCAATTTCTCGAAATGACTTTCGAGACTACACATTTTCAGCTTTTGATGCAGAATCAAAATATATAAAAAGGGCTTCATAATGTTGAAAGAAATTCTAACTTTTGACAATTATTGGCGAAGATACATCCGTTTGAATTTGGAAACAGAAACTTAAAACGTCAATTTCTCGAAATGACTTCGAGACTACATATTTTCAGCTTTTGATGCAGAGTCAAAATATATAAAAAGGGCTTCATAATGTTGAAAGAAATTCTAACTTCTAACAATTATTGGCGAAGATACATCCGTTTGAATTTGGAAACAGAAACTTAAAACGTCAATTTCTCGAAATGACTTCGAGACTACATATTTTCAGCTTTTGATGCAGAGTTAAAATATATAAAAAGGGCTTCATAATGTTGAAAGAAATTCTAACTTCTGACAATTATTGGCGAAGATACATCCGTTTGAATTTGGGAACAGAAACTTAAAACGTCAATTTCTTGAAATGACTTCGAGACTACATATTTTCAGCTTTTGATGCAGAGTCAAAATATATAAAAAGGGCTTCATAATGTTGAAAGAAATTCTAACTTCTGACAATTATTGGCGAAGATACATCTGTTTGAATTTGGAAACAGAAACTTAAACCGTCAATTTCTCGAAATGACTTCGAGACTACATATTTTCAGCTTTTGATGCAGAATCAAAATATATAAAAAGGGCTTCATAATGTTGAAAGAAATTCTGACTTCTGACAATTATTGGCGAAGATACATCCGTTTGAGTTTGGAAACAGAAACTTAAAACGTCAATTTCTCGAAATGACTTCGAGACGACATATTTTCAGCTTTTGATGCAGAGTCAAAATATATAAAAAGGGCTTCATAATGTTGAAAGAAATTCTAACTTCTGACAATTATTGGCGAAGATACATCCGTTTGAATTTGGAAACAGAAACTTAAAACGTCACTTTCTCGAATTGACTTCGGGACTACATATTTTCAGCTTTTGATGCAGAATCAAAATATATAACAAGGGCTTCATAATGTTGAAGGAAATTCTAACTTCTGACAATTATTGGCGAAGATACATCCGTTTGAATTTGGAAACAGAAACTTAAAACGTTAATTTCTCGAATTGACTTCGAGACTACATATTTTCAGCTTTTGATGCAGAATCAAAATATATAAAAAGGGCTTCATAATGTTGAAAGAAATTCTAACTTCTGACAATTATTGGCGAAGATACATCCGTTTGAATTTGGAAACAGAAACTTAAAACGTCAATTTCTCGAAATGACTTCGCGACTACATATTTTCAGCTTTTGATGCAGAACAAAATATATAAAAAGGGCTTCATAATGTTGAAAGAAATTCTAACTTCTGACAATTATTGGCGAAGATACGTCCGGTTGAATTTGGAAACCGAAACTTAAAACGTCAATTTCTCGAAATGACTTCGCGACTACATATTTTCAGCTTTTGATGCAGAGTCAACATATAAAAAAAGGGCTTCATAATGTTGAAAGAAATTCTAACTTCTGACAATTATTGGCGAAGATACATCCGTTTGAATTTGGAAACAGAAACTTAAAACGTCAATTTCTCAAAATGACTTCGAGACTACATATTTTCAGCTTTTGATGCAGAGTCAAAATATATAAAAAGGGCTTCATAATGTTGAAAGAAATTCTAACTGCTGACAATTATTGGCGAAGATACATCCGTTTGAATTTGGAAACAGAAACTTAAAACGTCAATTTCTTGAAATGACTTCGAGACTACATATTTTCAGCTTTTGATGCAGAGTCAAAATATATAAAAAGGGCTTCATAATGTTGAAAGAAATTCTAACTTCTGACAATTATTGGCGAAGATACATCTGTTTGAATTTGGAAACAGAAACTTAAACCGTCAATTTCTCGAAATGACTTCGAGACTACATATTTTCAGCTTTTGATGCAGAATCAAAATATATAAAAAGGGCTTCATAATGTTTAAAGAAATTCTAGCTTCTGACAATTATTGGCGAAGATACATCCGTTTGAGTTTGGAAACAGAAACTTAAAACGTCAATTTCTCGAAATGACTTCGAGACGACATATTTTCAGCTTTTGATGCAGAGTCAAAATATATAAAAAGGGCTTCATAATGTTGAAAGAAATTCTAACTTCTGACAATTATTGGCGAAGATACATCCGTTTGAATTTGGAAACAGAAACTTAAAACATCAATTTCTCGAAATGACTTCGAGACTACATATTTTCAGCTTTTGATGCAGAGTCAAAATATATAAAAAGGGCTTCATAATGTTGAAAGAAATTCTAACTTCTGACAATTATTGGCGAAGATACGTCCGTTTGAATTTGGAAACAGAAACTTAAAACGTCAATTTCTCGAAATGACTTCGAGACTACATATTTTCAGCTTTTGATGCAGAATCAAAATATATAAAAAGTGCTTCATAATGTTGAAAGAAATTCTAACTTCCGACAATTATTGGCGAAGATACATCCCGTTGAATTCGGAAACCGAAACTTAAAACGTCAATTTCTTGAAATGACTTCGAGACTACATATTTTCAGCTTTTGATGCAGAATCAAAATATATAAAAAGGGCTTCATAATGTTGAAAGAAATTCTAACTTCTGACAATTATTGGCGAAGATACATCCGTTTGAATTTGGAAACAGAAACTTAAAACGTCAATTTCTCGAAATCACTCGAGACTACATATTTTCAGCTTTTGATGCAGAATCAAAATATATAAAAAGGGCTTCATAATGTTGAAAGAAATTCTAACTTCTGACAATTATTGGCGAAGATACATCCGTTTGAATTTGGAAACAGAAACTTAAAACGTCAATTTCTCGAAATGACTTCGAGACTACATATTTTCAGCTTTTGATGCAGAGTCAAAATATATAAAAAGGGCTTCATAATGTTGAAAGAAATTCTAGCTTCTGACAATTATTGGCGAAGATACATTCGTTTGAATTTGGAAACAGAAACTTAATACGTCAATTTCTCGAATTGACTTCGAGACTACATATATTCAGCTTTTGATGCAGAATCAAAATATATAAAAAGGGCTTCATAATGTTGAAAGAAATTCTAACTTATGACAATTATTGGCGAAGATACATCCGTTTGAATTTGGAAACATAAACTTAAAACGTTAATTTCTCGAATTGACTTCGAGACTACATATTTTCAGCTTTTGATGCAGAATCAAAATATATAAAAAGGGCTTCATAATGTTGAAAGAAATTCTGACTTCTGACAATTATTGGCGAAGATACATCCGTTTGAATTTGGAAACAGAAACTTAAAACGTCAATTTCTCGAAATGACTTCGAGACTACATATTTTCAGCTTTTGATGCAGAATCAAAATATATAAAAAGTGCTTCATAATGTTGAAAGAAATTCTAACTTCCGACAATTATTGGCGAAGATACATCCCGTTGAATTCGGAAACCGAAACTTAAAACGTCAATTTCTTGAAATGACTTCGAGACTACATATTTTCAGCTTTTGATGCAGAATCAAAATATATAAAAAGGGCTTCATAATGTTGAAAGAAATTCTAACTTCTGACAATTATTGGCGAAGATACATCCGTTTGAATTTGGAAACAGAAACTTAAAACGTCAATTTCTCGAATTGACTTCGAGACTACATATTTTCAGCTTTTGATGCAGAATCAAAATATATAAAAAGGGCTTCATAATGTTGAAAACAATTTTGACTTCTGACAATTATTGGCGAAGATACATCTGTTTGAATTTGGAAACAGAAACTTAAACCGTTAATTTCTCGAAATGTCTTCGAGACTACATATTTTCAGCTTTTGATGCAGAGTCAAAATATATAAAAAGGGCTTCATAATGTTGAAAGAAATTCTAGCTTCTGACAATTATTTGGCGAAGATACATCCGTTTGAATTTGGAAACAGAAACTTAAAACGTCAATTTCTCGAAATGACTTCGAGACGACATATTTTCAGCTTTTGATGCAGAGTCAAAATATATAAAGAGGGCTTCATAATGTTGAAAGAAATTCTAACTTCTGACAATTATTGGCGAAGATACATCCGTTTGAATTTGGAAACAGAAACTTAAAACGTCAATTTCTCGAAATGACTTCGAGACTACATATTTTCAGCTTTTGATGCAGAGTCAAAATATATAAAAAGGGCTTCATAATGTTGAAAGAAAGTCTAACTTCTGACAATTATTGGCGAAGATACATCCGTTTGAATTTGGAAACAGAAACTTAAAACGTCAATTTCTCGAAATGACTTCGAGACTACATATTTTCAGCTTTTGATGCAGAGTCAAAATATATAAAAAGGGCTTCATAATGTTGAAAGAAAGTCTAACTTCTGACAATTATTGGCGAAGATACATCCGTTTGAATTTGGAAACAGAAACTTAAAACGTCAATTTCTTGAAATGACTTCGAGACTACATATTTTCAGCTTTTGATGCAAAATCAAAATATATAAAAAGGGCTTCATCATGTAGAAAGAAATCTCTAACTTCTGCACAATTATTGGCGAAGATACATCCGTTTGAATTTGGGAACAGAAACTTAAAACGTTAATTTCTCGAATTGACTTCGAGACTACATATATTCATTTTTTGATGTAGAATCAAAATATATAAAAAAGGGCTTCATAATGTTGAAAGAAATTCTAACTTCTGACAATTATTGGCGAAGATACATCCGTTTGAATTTGGAAACAGAATCTTAAAACGTCAATTTCTAGAAATGACTTCGAGAATACATATTGTCAGCTTTTGATGCAGAATCAAAATATATGAAAAGGGCTTCATAATGTTGAAAGAAATTCTAACTTCTGACAATTATTGGCGAAGATACATCCGTTTGAATTTGGAAACAGAAACTTAAAACGTCAATTTCTCGAAATGACTTCGAGACTACATATCTTCCGCGTTGGATGCTGAATCCAAATATATAAAAAGGTCTTCATAATGCAGAAAGAAATTCTAACTTCTGACAATTATTGGCGAAGATACATCCGTTTGAATTAGGAAACAGAAACTTAAAACGTCAATTTCTTGAAATGACTTCGAGACTACATATTTTGTGCTTTTGATGCAGAGTCAAAAAGTCAAAATGGGCTTCATCATGCGAAAGAAATTCTAGCTTCTGACAATTATTGGCGAAGATACATCTGTTTGAATTTGGAAACAGAAACTTAAACCGTCAATTTCTCGAAATGACTTCGAGACTACATATTTTCAGCTTTTGATGCAGAATCAAAATATATAAAAAGGGCTTCATAATGTTTAAAGAAATTCTAGCTTCTGACAATTATTGGGAAGATACATCCGTTTGAGTTTGGAAACAGAAACTTAAAACGTCAATTTCTCGAAATGACTTCGAGACGACATATTTTCAGCTTTTGATGCAGAGTCAAAATATATAAAAAGGGCTTCATAATGTTGAAAGAAATTCTAACTTCTGACAATTATTGGCGAAGATACATCCGTTTGAATTTGGAAACAGAAACTTAAAACATCAATTTCTCGAAATGACTTCGAGACTACATATTTTCAGCTTTTGATGCAGAATCAAAATATATAAAAAGGGCTTCATAATGTTGAAAGAAATTCTAACTTCTGACAATTATTGGCGAAGATACGTCCGTTTGAATTTGGAAACAGAAACTTAAAACGTCAATTTCTTGAAATGACTTCGAGACTACATATTTTCAGCTTTTGATGCAGAATCAAAATATATAAAAAGGGCTTCATAATGTTGAAAGAAATTCTAACTTCTGACAATTATTGGCGAAGATACATCCGTTTGAATTTGGAAACAGAATCTTAAAACGTCGATTTCTCGAAATGACTTCAAGACTACATATTTTCAGCTTTTGATGCAGAATCAAAATATATAAAAAGGGCTTCATAATGTTGAAAGAAATTCTAACTTCTGACAATTATTGGCGAAGATACATCCGTTTGAATTTGGAAACAGAAACTTAAAACGTCAATTTCTCGAAATCACTCGAGACTACATATTTTCAGCTTTTGATGCAGAATCAAAATATATAAAAAGGGCTTCATAATGTTGAAAGAAATTCTAACTTCTGACAATTATTGGCGAAGATACATCCGTTTGAATTTGGAAACAGAAACTTAAAACGTCAATTTCTCGAAATGACTTCGAGACTACATATTTTCAGCTTTTGATGCAGAGTCAAAATATATAAAAAGGGCTTCATAATGTTGAAAGAAATTCTAGCTTCTGACAATTATTGGCGAAGATACATTCGTTTGAATTTGGAAACAGAAACTTAATACGTCAATTTCTCGAATTGACTTCGAGACTACATATATTCAGCTTTTGATGCAGAATCAAAATATATAAAAAGGGCTTCATAATGTTGAAAGAAATTCTAACTTATGACAATTATTGGCGAAGATACATCCGTTTGAATTTGGAAACATAAACTTAAAACGTTAATTTCTCGAATTGACTTCGAGACTACATATTTTCAGCTTTTGATGCAGAATCAAAATATATAAAAAGGGCTTCATAATGTTGAAAGAAATTCTGACTTCTGACAATTATTGGCGAAGATACATCCGTTTGAATTTGGAAACAGAAACTTAAAACGTCAATTTCTCGAAATGACTTCGAGACTACATATTTTCAGCTTTTGATGCAGAATCAAAATATATAAAAAGTGCTTCATAATGTTGAAAGAAATTCTAACTTCCGACAATTATTGGCGAAGATACATCCCGTTGAATTCGGAAACCGAAACTTAAAACGTCAATTTCTTGAAATGACTTCGAGACTACATATTTTCAGCTTTTGATGCAGAATCAAAATATATAAAAAGGGCTTCATAATGTTGAAAGAAATTCTAACTTCTGACAATTATTGGCGAAGATACATCCGTTTGAATTTGGAAACAGAAACTTAAAACGTCAATTTCTCGAATTGACTTCGAGACTACATATTTTCAGCTTTTGATGCAGAATCAAAATATATAAAAAGGGCTTCATAATGTTGAAAACAATTTTGACTTCTGACAATTATTGGCGAAGATACATCTGTTTGAATTTGGAAACAGAAACTTAAACCGTTAATTTCTCGAAATGTCTTCGAGACTACATATTTTCAGCTTTTGATGCAGAGTCAAAATATATAAAAAGGGCTTCATAATGTTGAAAGAAATTCTAACTTCTGACAATTATTGGCGAAGATACATCCGTTTGAATTTGGAAACAGAAACTTAAAACGTCAATTTCTCGAAATGACTTCGAGACGACATATTTTCAGCTTTTGATGCAGAGTCAAAATATATAAAGAGGGCTTCATAATGTTGAAAGAAATTCTAACTTCTGACAATTATTGGCGAAGATACATCCGTTTGAATTTGGAAACAGAAACTTAAAACGTCAATTTCTCGAAATGACTTCGAGACTACATATTTTCAGCTTTTGATGCAGAGTCAAAATATATAAAAAGGGCTTCATAATGTTGAAAGAAAGTCTAACTTCTGACAATTATTGGCGAAGATACATCCGTTTGAATTTGGAAACAGAAACTTAAAACGTCAATTTCTCGAAATGACTTCGAGACTACATATTTTCAGCTTTTGATGCAGAATCAAAATATATAAAAAGGGCTTCATAATGTTGAAAGAAATTCTAACTTCTGACAATTATTGGCGAAGATACATCCGTTTGAATTTGGAAACAGAAACTTAAAACGTCAATTTCTTGAAATGACTTCGAGACTACATATTTTCAGCTTTTGATGCAAAATCAAAATATATAAAAAGGGCTTCATAATGTTGAAAGAAATTCTAACTTCTGACAATTATTGGCGAAGATACATCCGTTTGAATTTGGGAACAGAAACTTAAAACGTTAATTTCTCGAATTGACTTCGAGACTACATATATTCATTTTTTGATGTAGAATCAAAATATATAAAAAGGGCTTCATAATGTTGAAAGAAATTCTAACTTCTGACAATTATTGGCGAAGATACATCCGTTTGAATTTGGAAACAGAATCTTAAAACGTCAATTTCTAGAAATGACTTCGAGAATACATATTGTCAGCTTTTGATGCAGAATCAAAATATATGAAAAGGGCTTCATAATGTTGAAAGAAATTCTAACTTCTGACAATTATTGGCGAAGATACATCCGTTTGAATTTGGAAACAGAAACTTAAAACGTCAATTTCTCGAAATGACTTCGAGACTACATATTTTCAGCTTTTGATGCAGAATCAAAATATATAAAAAGGGCTTCATAATGTTGAAAGAAATTCTAACTTCTGACAATTATTGGCGAAGATACATCTGTTTGAATTTGGAAACAGAAACTTAAACCGTTAATTTCTCGAAATGACTTCGAGACTACATATTTTCAGCTTTTGATGCAGAATCAAAAAAATATAAAAAGGGCTTCATAATGTTGAAAGAAATTCTAACTTCTGACAATTATTGGCGAAGATACATCCGTTTGAATTTGGGAACAGAAACTTAAAACGTTAATTTCTCGAATTGACTTCGAGACTACATATATTCATTTTTTGATGTAGAATCAAAATATATAAAAAGGGCTTCATAATGTTGAAAGAAATTCTAACTTCTGACAATTATTGGCGAAGATACATCCGTTTGAATTTGGAAACAGAAACTTAAAACGTCAATTTCTAGAAATGACTTCGAGAATACATATTGTCAGCTTTTGATGCAGAATCAAAATATATGAAAAGGGCTTCATAATTTTGAAAGAAATTCTAACTTCTGACAATTATTGGCGAAGATACATCCGTTTGAATTTGGAAACAGAAACTTAAAACGTCAATTTCTCGAAATGACTTCGAGACTACATATTTTCAGCTTTTGATGCAGAATCAAAATATATAAAAAGGGCTTCACAATGTTGAAAGAAATTCTAACTTCTGACAATTATTGGCGAAGATACATCTGTTTGAATTTGGAAACAGAAACTTAAACCGTTAATTTCTCGAAATGACTTCGAGACTACATATTTTCAGCTTTTGATGCAGAATCAAAAAAATATAAAAAGGGCTTCATAATGTGAAAGAAATTCTAGCTTCTGACAATTATTGGCGAAGATACATCCGTTTGAATTTGGAAACAGAATCTTAAAACGTCAATTTCTAGAAATGACTTCGAGACGACATATTTTCAGCTTTTGATGCAGAGTCAAAATATATAAAAAGGGCTTCATAATGTTGAAAGAAATTCTAACTTCTGACAATTATTGGCGAAGATACATCCGTTTGAATTTGGAAACAGAAACTTAAAACGTCAATTTCTCGAAATGACTTCGAGACAACATATTTTCAGCTTTTGATGCAGAGTCAAAATATATAAAGAGGGCTTCATAATGTTGAAAGAAATTCTAACTTCTGACAATTATTGGCGAAGATACATCCGTTTGAATTTGGAAACAGAAACTTAAAACGTCAATTTCTCGAAATGACTTCGAGACTACATATTTTCAGCTTTTGATGCAGAGTCAAAATATATAAAAAGGGCTTCATAATGTTGAAAGAAATTCTAACTTCTGACAATTATTGGCGAAGATACATCCGTTTGAATTTGGAAACAGAAACTTAAAACGTCAATTTCTTGAAATGACTTCGAGACTACATATTTTTAGCTTTTAATGCAAAATCAATATATATAAAAAGGGCTTCATAATGTTGAAAGAAATTCTAACTTCTGACAATTATTGGCGAAGATACATCCGTTTGAATTTGGGAACAGAAACTTAAAACGTTAATTTCTCGAAATGACTTCGAGACTACATATATTCAGCTTTTGATGCAGAATCAAAATATATAAAAAGGGCTTCATAATGTTGAAAGAAATTCTAACTTATGACAATTATTGGCGAAGATACATCCGTTTGAATTTGGAAACAGAAACTTAAAACGTTAATTTCTCGAATTGACTTCGAGACTACATATTTTCAGCTTTTGATGCAGAATCAAAATATATAAAAAGGGCTTCATAATGTTGAAAGAAATTCTGACTTCTGACAATTATTGGCGAAGATACATCCGTTTGAATTTGGAAACAGAAACTTAAAACGTCAATTTCTCGAAATGACTTCAAGACTACATATTTTCAGCTTTCGATGCAGAATCAAAATATATAAAAAGGGCTTCATAATGTTGAAAGAAATTCTAACTGCTGACAATTATTGGCGAAGATACATCCGTTTGAATTTGGAAACAGAAACTTAAAACGTCAATTTCTCGAAATGACTTCGAGACTACATATTTTCAGCTTTTGATGCAGAATCAAAATATATAAAAAGGTCTTCATAATGTTGAAAGAAATTCTAACTTCTGACAATTATTGGCGAAGATACATCCGTTTGAATTTGGAAACAGAAACTTAAAACGTCAATTTCTCGAAATGACTTCGAGACTACATATTTTCAGCTTTTGATGCAGAATCAAAATATATAAAAAGGGCTTCATAATTTTGAAAGAAATTCTAACTTCTGACAATTATTGGCGAAGATACATCCGTTTGAATTTGGAAACAGAAACTTAAAACGTCAATTTCTCGAAATGACTTCGAGACTACATATTTTCAGCTTTTGATGCAGAATCAAAATATATAAAAAGGGTTTCATAATGTTGAAAGAAATTCTAACTTCTGACAATTATTGGCGAAGATACATCCGTTTGAATTTGGGAACAGAAACTTAAAACGTTAATTTCTCGAAATGACTTCGAGACTACATATATTCAGCTTTTGATGCAGAATCAAAATATATAAAAAGGGCTTCATAATGTTGAAAGAAATTCTAACTTCTGACAATTATTGGCGAAGATACATCCGTTTGAATTTGGAAACAGAAACTTAAAACGTCAATTTTTCGAAATGACTTCGAGACTACATATTTTCAGCTTTTGATGCAGAGTCAAAATATATAAAAAGGGCTTCATAATGTTGAAAGAAATTCTAACTTCTGAGAATTATTGGCGAAGATACAACCGTTTGAATTTGGAAACAGAAACTTAAAACGTCAATTTCTCGAAATGACTTCGAGACTACATATTTTCAGCTTTTGATGCAGAGTCAAAATATATAAAGAGGGCTTCATAATGTTGAAAGAAATTCTAACTTCTGACAATTATTGGCGAAGATACATCCGTTTGAATTTGGAAACAGAAACTTAAAACGTCAATTTCTCGAAATGACTTCGAGACTACATATTTTCAGCTTTTGATGCAGAGTCAAAATATATAAAAAGGGCTTCATAATGTTGAAAGAAAGTCTAACTTCTGACAATTATTGGCGAAGATACATCCGTTTGAATTTGGAAACAGAAACTTAAAACGTCAATTTCTCGAAATGACTTCGAGACTACATATTTTCAGCTTTTGATGCAGAGTCAAAATATATAAAAAGGGCTTCATAATGTTGAAAGAAAGTCTAACTTCTGACAATTATTGGCGAAGATACATCCGTTTGAATTTGGAAACAGAAACTTAAAACGTCAATTTCTTGAAATGACTTCGAGACTACATATTTTCAGCTTTTGATGCAAAATCAAAATATATAAAAAGGGCTTCATAATGTTGAAAGAAATTCTAACTTCAGACAATTATTGGCGAAGATACATCCGTTTGAATTTGGGAACAGAAACTTAAAACGTTAATTTCTCGAATTGACTTCGAGACTACATATATTCATTTTTTGATGTAGAATCAAAATATATAAAAAGGGCTTCATAATGTTGAAAGAAATTCTAACTTATGACAATTATTGGCGAAGATACATCCGTTTGAATTTGGAAACAGAAACTTAAAACGTCAATTTCTAGAAATGACTTCGAGAATACATATTGTCAGCTTTTGATGCAGAATCAAAATATATGAAAAGGGCTTCATAATGTTGAAAGAAATTTTAACTTCTGACAATTATTGGCGAAGATACATCCGTTTGAATTTGGAAACAGAAACTTAAAACGTCAATTTCTCGAAATGACTTCGAGACAACATATTTTCAGCTTTTGATGCAGAGTCAAAATATATAAAGAGGGCTTCATAATGTGGAAAGAAATTGTAGCTTCTGACAATTATTGGCGAAGATACGTCCGTTTGAATTTGGAAACAGAAACTTAAAGCGTCAATTTCTCGAAATGACTTCGAGACTACATATTTTCAGCTTTTGATGCAGAGTCAAAATATATAAAAAGGGCTTCATAATGTTGAAAGAAATTCTAACTTCTGACAATTATTGGCGAAGATACATCCGTTTGAATTTGGAAACAGAAACTTAAAACGTCAATTTCTTGAAATGACTTCGAGACTACATATTTTTAGCTTTTAATGCAAAATCAATATATATAAAAAGGGCTTCATAATGTTGAAAGAAATTCTAACTTCTGACAATTATTGGCGAAGATACATCCGTTTGAATTTGGAAACAGAAACTTAAAACGTCAATTTCTCGAATTGACTTCGAGACTACATATTTTCAGCTTTTGATGTAGAATCAAAATATATAAAAAGGGCTTCATAATGTTGAAAGAAATTCTAACTTCTGACAATTATTGGCGAAGATACATCCGTTTGAATTTGGAAACAGAAACTTAAAACGTTAATTTCTCGAAATGACTTCGAGACTACATATTTTCAGCTTTTGATGCAAAATCAAAATATATAAAAAGCGCTTCATAATGTTGAAAGAAATTCTGACTTCTGACAATTATTGGCGAAGATACATCCGTTTGAATTTGGAAACAGAAACTTAAAACGTCAATTTCTCGAAATGACTTCGAGACTACATATTTTCAGCTTTCGATGCAGAATCAAAATATATAAAAAGGGCTTCATAATGTTGAAAGAAATTCTAACTTCTGACAATTATTGGCGAAGATACATCCGTTTGAATTTTGGAAACAGAAACTTAAAACGTCAATTTCTCGAAATGACTTCGAGACTACATATTTTCAGCTTTTGATGCAAAATCAAAATATATAAAAAGGGCTTCATAATGTTGAAAGAAATTCTAACTTCTGACAATTATTGGCGAAGATACATCCGTTTGAATTTGGGAACAGAAACTTAAAACGTTAATTTCTCGAATTGACTTCGAGACTACATATTTTCAGCTTTTGATGCAGAATCAAAATATATAAAAAGGGCTTCATAATGTTGAATACAATTTTGACTTCTGAAAATTATTGGCGAAGATACATCCGTTTGAATTTGGAAACAGAAACTTAAAACGTCAATTTCTCAAAATGACTTCGAGACTACATATTTTCAGCTTTTGATGCAGAATCAAAATATATAAAAAGGGCTTCATAATGTTGAAAGAAATTCTAACTTCTGACAATTATTGGCGAAGATACATCCGTTTGAATTTAGAAACAGAAACTTAAAACGTCAATTTCTCGAAATGACTTCAAGACTACATATATTCAGCTTTTGATGCAGAATCAAAATATATAAAAAGGGCTTCATAATGTTGAAAGAAATTCTAACTTCTGACAATTATTGGCGAAGATACATCCGTTTGAATTTGGAAACAGAAACTTAAAACGTCAATTTCTCGAAATGACTTCGAGACTACATATTTCCAGCTTTTGATGCAGATTCAAAATATATAAAAAGGGCTTCATAATTTTGAAAGAAATTCTAACTTCTGACAATTATTGGCGAAGATACATCCGTTTGAATTTGAAAACAGAAACTTAAAAGTTAATTTCTCGAATTGACTTCGAGACTACATATTTTCAGCTTTTGATGCAGAATCAAAATATATAAAAAAGGCTTCATAATGTCGAAAACAATTTTGACTTCTGACAATTATTGGCGAAGATACATCCGTTTGAATTTGGAAACAGAAACTTAAAACGTCAATTTCTCGAAATGACTTCGAGACTACATATATTCAGCTTTTGATGCAGGGTCAAAATATATAAAAAGGGCTTCATAATGTTGAAAGAAATTCTAACTTCTGACAATTATTGGCGAAGATACATCCGTTTGAATTTGGAAACAGAAACTTAAAACGTCGATTTCTCGAAATGACTTCAAGACTACATATTATTAGCTTTTGATGCAGAATCAAAATATATAAAAAGGGCTTCATAATGTTGAAAGAAATTCTAACTTCTGACAATTATTGGCGAAGATACATCCGTTTGAATTTGGAAACAGAAACTTAAAACGTCAATTTCTCGAAATGACTTCGAGACTACATATTTTTAGCTTTTGATGCAGAATCAAAATATATAAAAAGGGCTTCATAATGTTGAAAGAAATTCTAACTTCTGACAATTATTGGCGAAGATACATCCGTTTGAATTTGGAAACAGAAACTTAAAACGTCAATTTCTCGAATTGACTTCGAGACTACATATTTTCAGCTTTTGATGCAGAATCAAAATATATAAAAAAGGCTTCATAATGTTGAAAACAATTTTGACTTCTGACAATTATTGGCGAAGATACATCCGTTTGAATTTGGAAACAGAAACTTAAAACGTCAATTTCTCGAAATGACTTCGAGACTACATATTTCCAGCTTTTGATGCAGATTCAAAATATATAAAAAGGGCTTCATAATTTTGAAAGAAATTCTAACTTCTGACAATTATTGGCGAAGATACATCCGTTTGAATTTGAAAACAGAAACTTAAAAGTTAATTTCTCGAATTGACTTCGAGACTACATATTTTCAGCTTTTGATGCAGAATCGAAATATATAAAAAGGGCTTCATAATGTTGAAAACAATTTTGACTTCTGACAATTATTGGCGAAGATACATCCGTTTGAATTTGGAAACAGAAACTTAAAACGTCAATTTCTCGAAATGACTTCGAGACTACATATATTCAGCTTTTGATGCAGGGTCAAAATATATAAAAAGGGCTTCATAATGTTGAAAGAAATTCTAACTTCTGACAATTATTGGCGAAGATACATCCGTTTGAATTTGGAAACAGAAACTTAAAACGTCAATTTCTCGAAATGACTTCGAGACTGCATATATTCAGCTTTTGATGCAGAATCAAAATATATAAAAAGGGCTTCATAATGTTGAAAGAAATTCTAACTTCTGACAATTATTGGCGAAGATACATCCGTTTGAATTTGGAAACAGAGACTTAAAACGTTAATTTCTCGAAATTACTTCGAGACTACATATTTTCAGCTTTTGATGCAGAATCAAAATATATAAAAAGGGCTTCATAATGTTGAAAGAAATTCTAACTGCTGAAATGGTTGGCGAAGATACATCCGTTTGAATTTGGAAACAGAAACTTATTACGTCAATTTCTCGGCTTGACTTCGCGACTACATATTTACAGCTTCTGATGCTCATTCAAAATATATAAAAAGGGCTTCTTATTGTTGAAAGAAATTCTAACTTCTGACAATTATTGGCGAATATACATCCGTTTGAATTTGGAAACAGAAACTTAAAACGTCAATTTCTCGAAATGACATCTAGACTACATATTTTTAGCTTTTGATGCATAATCAAACTATATAAAAAGGGCTTAATAATGTGGAAAGAAATTCTAACTTTCTGACAATTATTGGCGAAGATACATCCGTTTGGAGTTTGGAAACAGAAACTTAAAACGTCAATTTCTCGAAATGACTTCGAGACTACATATTTTCAGCTTTTGATGCAGAATCAAAATATATAAAAAGGGCTTCATAATGTTGAAAGAAATTCTAACTTCTGACAATTATTGGCGAAGATACAACCGTTTGAATTTGGAAACAGAAACTTAAAACGTCAATTTCTCGAAATGACTTCGAGACTACATATTTCCAGCTTTTGATGCAGATTCAAAATATATAAAAAGGGCTTCATAATTTTGAAAGAAATTCTAACTTCTGACAATTATTGGCGAAGATACATCCGTTTGAATTTGAAAACAGAAACTTAAAAGTTAATTTCTCGAATTGACTTCGAGACTACATATTTTCAGCTTTTGATGCAGAATCAAAATATATAAAAAAGGCTTCATAATGTCGAAAACAATTTTGACTTCTGACAATTATTGGCGAAGATACATCCGTTTGAATTTGGAAACAGAAACTTAAAACGTCAATTTCTCGAAATGACTTCGAGATTACATATTTTCAGCTTTTGATGCAGGGTCAAAATATATAAAAAGGGGTTCATAATGTTGAAAGAAATTCTAACCTTCTGACAATTATTGGCGAAGATACATCCGTTTGAATTTGGGAAAAGAAACTTAAACCGCCAATATCTCGAAATGACTTCGAGACTACATATTTTTAGCTTTTGATGCAGAATCAAAATATATAAAAAGGGCTTCATAATGTTGAAAGAAATTCTAACTTCTGACAATTATTGGCGAAGATACATCCGGTTGAATTTGGAAACCGAAACTTAAAACGTCAATTTCTCGAAATGACTTCGAGACTACATATTTTCAGCTTTTGATGCAGAGTCAAAATATATAAAAAGGGCTTCATAATGTTGAAAGAAATTCTGACTTCTGACAATTATTGGCGAAGATACATCCGTTTGAATTTGGGAAAAGAAACTTAAACCGCCAATATCTCGAAATGACTTCGAGACTACGTATTTTCAGCTTTTGATGCAGAATCAAAATATATAAAAAGGGGTTCATAATGTTGAAAGAAATTCTAACTTCTGACAATTATTGGCGAAGATACATCCGTTTGAATTTGGAAACAGAAACTTAAAACGTCAATTTCTCGAAATGACTTCGAGACTACATACTTCCAGCTTTTGATGCAGAGTCAAAATATATAAAAAGGGCTTCATAATGTTGAAAGAAATTCTAACTTCTGACAATTATTGGCGAAGATACATCCATTTGAATTTGGAAACAGGAACTTAAAACGTCAATTTCTCGAAATGACTTCGAGACTACATATATTCAGCTTTTTGATGCAGAATCAAAATATATAAAAAGGGCTTCATAATGTTGAAAGAAATTCGGACTTCTGACAATTATTGGCGAAGATACATCCGTTTGAATTTGGGAAAAGAAACTTAAACCGCCAATATCTTGAAATGACTTCGAGACTACATATTTTCAGCTTTTGATGCAGAATCAAAATATATAAAAAGGGGTTCATAATGTTGAAAGAAATTCTAACTTCTGACAATTATTGGCGAAGATACAACCGTTTGAATTTGGAAACAGAAACTTAAAACGTCAATTTCTCGAAATGACTTCGAGACTACATATTTCCAGCTTTTGATGCAGATTCAAAATATATAAAAGGGCTTCATAATTTTGAAAGAAATTCTAACTTCTGACAATTATTGGCGAAGATACATCCGTTTGAATTTGAAAACAGAAACTTAAAAGTTAATTTCTCGAATTGACTTCGAGACTACATATTTTCAGCTTTTGATGCAGAATCGAAATATATATAAAGGGCTTCATAATGTTGAAAACAATTTTGACTTCTGACAATTATTGGCGAAGATACATCCGTTTGAATTTGGAAACAGAAACTTAAAACGTCAATTTCTCGAAATGACTTCGAGACTACATATATTCAGCTTTTGATGCAGGGTCAAAATATATAAAAAGGGCTTCATAATGTTGAAAGAAATTCTAACTTCTGACAATTATTGGCGAAGATACATCCGTTTGAATTTGGAAACAGAAACTTAAAACGTCAATTTCTCGAAATGACTTCGAGACTGCATATTTTCAGCTTTTGATGCAGAATCAAAATATATAAAAAGGGCTTCATAATGTTGAAAGAAATTCTAACTTCTGACAATTATTGGCGAAGATACATCAGTTTGAATTTGGAAACAGAAACTTAAAACGTTAATTTCTCGAAATGACTTCGAGACTACATATTTTCAGCTTTTGATGCAGAATCAAAATATATAAAAAGGGCTTCATAATGTTGAAAGAAATTCTAACTTCTGACAATTATTGGAGAAGATACATCCGTTTGAATTTGGAAACAGAGACTTAAAAGCTCGATTTCTCGAAATGACTTCGAGACTACATATTTTCAGCTTTTGATGCAGAGTCAAAATATATAAAAAGGGCTTCATAATTTTGAAAGAAATTCTAACTTCTGACAATTATTGGCGAAGATACATCCGTTTGAATTTGAAAACAGAAACTTAAAGTTAATTTCTCGAATTGACTTCGAGACTACATATTTTCAGCTTTTGATGCAGAATCAAAATATATAAAAAAGGCTTCATAATGTCGAAAACAATTTTGACTTCTGACAATTATTGGCGAAGCTACATCCGTTTGAATTGGGAAACAGAAACTTAAAACGTCAATTTCTCGAAATGACTTCGAGACTACATATATTCAGCTTTTGATGCAGGGTCAAAATATATAAAAAGGGCTTCATAATGTTGAAAGAAATTCTAACTTCTGACAATTATTGGCGAAGATACATCCGTTTGAATTTGGAAACAGAAACTTAAAACGTCGATTTCTCGAAATGACTTCAAGACTACATATTTTTAGCTTTTGATGCAGAATCAAAATATATAAAAAGGGCTTCATAATGTTGAAAGAAATTCTAACTTCTGACAATTATTGGCGAAGATACATCCGGTTGAATTTGGAAACCGAAACTTAAAACGTCAATTTCTCGAAATGACTTCGCGACTACATATTTTCAGCTTTTGATGCAGAGTCAAAATTTATAAAAGGGCTTCATAATGTTGAAAGAAATTCTGACTTCTGACAATTATTGGCGAAGATACATCCGTTTGAATTTGGGAAAAGAAACTTAAACCGCCAATATCTCGAAATGACTTCGAGACTACATATTTTCAGCTTTTGATGCAGAATCAAAATATATAAAAAGGGGTTCATAATGTTGAAAGAAATTCTAACTTCTGACAATTATTGGCGAAGATACATCCGTTTGAATTTGGAAACAGAATCTTAAAACGTCAATTTCTCGAAATGACTTCGCGACTACATATTTTCAGCTTTTGATGCAGAGTCAAAATATATAAAAAGGGCTTCATAATGTTGAAAGAAATTCTAACTTCTGACAATTATTGGCGAAGATACATCCGTTTGAATTTGGAAACAGAAACTTAAAACGTCAATTTCTCGAAATGACTTCGAGACTACATATTTCCAGCTTTTGATGCAGAGTCAAAATATATAAAAAGGGCTTCATAATTTTGAAAGAAATTCTAACTTCTGACAATTATTGGCGAAGATACATCCGTTTGAATTTGGAAACAGAAACTTAAAACGTCAATTTCTCGTAATGACTTCGAGACTACATACTTCCAGCTTTTGATGCAGAGTCAAAATATATAAAAAGGGCTTCATAATGTTGAAAGAAATTCTAACTTCTGACAATTATTGGCGAAAATACATCCGTTTGAATTTGGAAACAGAAACTTAAAAGTTAATTTCTAGAATTGACTTCGAGACTACATATTTTCAGCTTTTGATGCAGAATCAAAATATATAAAAAGGGCTTCATAATGTTGAAAGAAATTCTAACTTCTGACAATTATTGGCGAAGATACATCCGTTTGAATTTGGAAACAGAAACTTAAAACGTCAATTTCTCGAAATGACTTCGAGACTACATATTTTCAGCTTTTGATGCAGAATCAAAATATATAAAAAGGGCTTCATAATGTTGAAAGAAATTCTAACTTCTGACAATTATTGGCGAAGATACATCCGTTTGAATTTGGAAACAGGAACTTAAAACGTCAATTTCTCGAAATGACTTCGAGACTACATATATTCAGCTTTTGATGCAGAATCAAAATATATAAAAAGGGCTTCATAATGTTGAAAGAAATTCTAACTTCTGACAATTATTGGCGAAGATACATCCGTTTGAATTTGGAAACAGAAACTTAAAACGTTAATTTCTCGAATTGACTTCGAGACTACATATTTTCAGCTTTTGATGCAGAATCAAAATATATAAAAAGGGCTTCATAATGTTGAAAACAATTTTGACTTCTGACAATTATTGGCGAAGATACATCCGTTTGAATTTGGAAACAGAAACTTAAAACGTCAATTTCTCGAAATGACTTCGAGACTACATTTTTTCAGCTTTTGATGCAGAATCAAAATATATAAAAAGGGCTTCATAATGTTGAAAGAAATTCTAACTTCTGACAATTATTGGCGAAGATACATCCGTTTGAATTTGGAAACAGAAACTTAAAACGTTAATTCCTCGAAATTACTTCGAGACTACATATTTTCAGCTTTTGATGCAGAATCAAAATATATAAAAAGGGCTTCATAATGTTGAAAGAAATTCTAACTTCTGACAATTATTGGCGAAGATACATCCGTTTGAATTTGGAAACAGAGACTTAAAACGTCAATTTCTCGAATTGACTTCGAGACTACATATTTTCAGCGTTTGATGCAGAATCAAAATATATAAAAAGGGCTTCATAATGTTCAAAGAAATTCTAACTTCTGACAATTATTGGCGAAGATACATCCGTTTGAATTTGGAAACAGAAACTTAAAACGTCAATTTCTCGAAATGACTTCGCGACTACATATTTTCAGCTTTTGATGCAGAGTCAAAATATATAAAAAGGGCTTCATAATGTTGAAAGAAATTCTAACTTCTGACAATTATTGGCGAAGATACATCCGTTTGAATTTGGAAACAGAAACTTAAAACGTCAATTTCTCGAAATGACTTCGAGACTACATATTTCCAGCTTTTGATGCAGAGTCAAAATATATAAAAACGGCTTCATAATTTTGAAAGAAATTCTAACCTCTGACAAATAATTGGCGGAAGATACATCCGTTTGAATTTGGGAAACAGAAACTTAAAACGTCAATTTCTCGTAATGACTTCGAGAACTACATACTTCCAGCTTCTGATGCAGAGTCAAAATATATAAAAAGGGCTTCATAATTTTGAAAGAAATTCTAACTTCTGACAATTATTGGCGAAAATACATCCGTTTGAATTTGAAACAGAAACTTAAAAGTTAATTTCTAGAATTGACTTCGAGACTACATATTTTCAGCTTTTGATGCAGAATCAAAATATATAAAAAGGGCTTCATAATGTTGAAAGAAATTCTAACTTCTGACAATTATTGGCGAAGATACATCCGTTTGAATTTGGAAACAGGAACTTAAAACGTCAATTTCTCGAAATGACTTCGAGACTACATATATTCAGCTTTTGATGCAGAATCAAAATATATAAAAAGGGCTTCATAATGTTGAAAGAAATTCTAACTTCTGACAATTATTGGCGAAGATACATCCGTTTGAATTTGGAAACAGAAACTTAAAACGTCAATTTCTCGAAATGACTTCGAGACTACATATATTCAGCTTTTGATGCAGAATCAAAATATATAAAAAGGGCTTCATAATGTTGAAAACAATTTTGACTTCTGACAATTATTGGCGAAGATACATCCGTTTGAATTTGGAAACAGAAACTTAAAACGTCAATTTCTCGAAATGACTTCGAGACTACATTTTTTCAGCTTTTGATGCAGAATCAAAATATATAAAAAGGGCTTCATAATGTTGAAAGAAATTCTAACTTCTGACAATTATTGGCGAAGATACATCCGTTTGAATTTGGAAACAGAAACTTAAAACGTCAATTTCTCGAAATGACTTCGAGACTACATATATTCAGCTTTTGATGCAGAATCAAAATATATAAAAAGGGCTTCATAATTTTGAAAGAAATTCTAACTTCTGACAATTATTGGCGAAGATACATCCGTTTGAATTTGGAAACAGAAACTTAAAACGTTAATTTCTCGAATTGACTTCGAGACTACATATTTTCAGCTTTTGATGCAGAATCAAAATATATAAAAAGGGCTTCATAATGTTGAAAGAAATTCTAACTTCTGACAATTATTGGCGAAGATACATCCGTTTGAATTTGGAAACAGAAACTTAAAACGTCGATTTCTCGAATTGACTTCGAGACTACATATTTTCAGCTTTTGATGCCGAATCAAAATATATAAAAAGGGCTTCATAATGTTCAAAGAAATTCTAACTTCTGACAATTATTGGCGAAGATACATCCGTTTGAATTTGGGAACAGAAACTTAAAACGTTAATTTCTCGAAATGACTTCGAGATTACATATATTCAGCTTTTGATGCAGAATCAAAATATATAAAAAGGGCTTCATAATGTTGAAAGAAATTCTAACTTCTGACAATTATTGGCGAAGATACAACCGTTTGAATTTGGAAACAGAAACTTAAAACGTCAATTTCTCGAAATGACTTCGAGACTACATATTTCCAGCTTTTGATGCAGAGTCAAAATATATAAAAAGGGCTTCATAATTTTGAAAGAAATTCTAACTTCTGACAATTATTGGCGAAGATACATCCGTTTGAATTTGGAAACAGAAACTTAAAACGTCGATTTCTCGAAATGACTTCAAGACTACCTATTTTCAGCTTTTGATGCAGAATCAAAATATATAAAAAGGGCTTCATAATGTTGAAAGAAATTCTAACTTCTGACAATTATTGGCGAAGATACATCCGGTTGAATTTGGAAACCGAAACTTAAAACGTCAATTTCTCGAAATGACTTCGCGACTACATATTTTCAGCTTTTGATGCAGAGTCAAAATTTATAAAAAGGGCTTCATAATGTTGAAAGAAATTCTAACTTCTGACAATTATTGGCGAAGATACATCCGTTTGAATTTGGAAACAGAAACTTAAAACGTCAATTTCTCGAAATGACTTCGAGACTACATATTTTCAGCTTTTGATGCAGAATCAAAATATATAAAAAGGGCTTCATAATGTTGAAAGAAATTCTAACTTCTGACAATTATTGGAGAAGATACAACCGTTTGAATTTGGAAACAGAAACTTAAAACATCAATTTCTCGAAATGACTTCGAGACTACATATTTTCAGCTTTTGATGCAGAGTCAAAATATATAAAAAGGGCTTCATAATTTTGAAAGAAATTCTAACTTATTGGCGAAGATACATCCGTTTGAATTTGGAAACAGAAACTTAAAACGTCAATTTCTCGAAATGACTTCGAGACTACATACTTTCAGCTTTTGATGCAGAGTCAAAATATATAAAAAGGGCTTCATAATGTTGAAAGAAATTCTAACTTTCTGACAATTATTGGCGAAGATACATCCGTTTGAATTTGGAAACAGAAACTTAATACGTAAATTTCTCGAAATGACTTCCAGACTACATATATTCAGCTTTTGATGCAGGGTCAAAATATATAAAAAGGGCTTCATAATGTTGAAAGAAATTCTAACTTCTGACAATTATTGGCGAAGATACATCCGTTTGAATTTGGAAACAGAAACTTAAAACGTCGATATCTCGAAATTACTTCAAGACTACATATTTTCAGCTTTTGATGCAGAATCAAAATATATAAAAAGGGCTTCATAATGTTGAAAGAAATTCTAACTTCTGACAATTATTGGCGAAGATACATCCGTTTGAATTTGGAAACAGAAACTTAAAAGTTAATTTCTCGAATTGACTTCGAGACTACATATTTTCAGCTTTTGATGCAGAATCAAAATATATAAAAAGGGCTTCATAATGTTGAAAGAAATTCTAACTTCTGACAATTATTGGCGAAGATACATCCGTTTGAATTTGGAAACAGAAACTTAAAACGTTAATTTCTCGAATTGACTTCGAGACTACATATTTTCAGCTTTTGATGCAGAATCAAAATATATAAAAAGGGCTTCATAATGTTGAAAGAAATTCTAACTTCTGACAATTATTGGCGAAGATACATCCGTTTGAATTTGGAAACAGAAACTTAAAACGTTAATTTCTCGAATTGACTTCGAGACTACATATTTTCAGCTTTTGATGCAGAATCAAAATATATAAAAAGGGCTTCATAATGTTGAAAACAATTTTGACTTCTGACAATTATTGGCGAAGATACATCTGTTTGAATTTGGAAACAGAAACTTAAAACGTCAATTTCTCGAAATGACTTCGAGACTACATATTTTCAGCTTTTGATGCAGAATCAAAATATATAAAAAGGGCTTCATAATGTTGAAAGAAATTCTAACTTCTGACAATTATTGGTAAAGATACATCCGTTTGAATTTGGAAACAGAAACTTAAAACGTCAATTTCTCGAAATGACTTCGAGACTACATATATATAGCTTTTGATGCAGAATCAAAATATATAAAAAGGGCTTCATAATGTTGAAAACAATTTTGACTTCTGACAATTATTGGCGAAGATACATCCGTTTGAATTTGGAAACAGAAACTTAAAACGTTAATTTCTCGAATTGACTTCGAGACTACATATTTTCAGCTTTTGATGCAGAATCAAAATATATAAAAAGGGCTTCATAATGTTGAAAGAAATTCTAACTTCTGACAATTATTGGCGAAGATACATCCGTTTGAATTTGGAAACAGAAACTTAAAACGTTAATTTCTCGAATTGACTTCGAGACTACATATTTTCAGCTTTTGATGCAGAATCAAAATATATAAAAAGGGCTTCATAATGTTGAAAACAATTTTGACTTCTGACAATTATTGGCGAAGATACATCCGTTTGAATTTGGGAACAGAAACTTAAAACGTCAATTTCTCGAAATGACTTCGAGACTACATATTTTCAGCTTTTGATGCAGAATCAAAATATATAAAAAGGGCTTCATAATGTTGAAAGAAATTTCAACCTCTGACAATTATTGGCGAAGATACGTCGGTTTGAATTTGGATACAGAAACTTAAAACGTCAATTTCTCGAAATGACTTCGAGACTACATACTTCCAGCTTTTGATGCAGAGTCAAAATATATAAAAAGGGCTTCATAATTTTGAAAGAAATTCTAACTTCTGACAATTATTGGCGAAGATACATCCGTTTGAATTTGGAAACAGAAACTTAAAAGTTAATTTCTCGAATTGACTTCGAGACTACATATTTTCAGCTTTTGATGCAGAATCAAAATATATAAAAAGGGCTTCATAATGTTGAAAGAAATTCTAACTTCTGACAATTATTGGCGAAGATACATCCGTTTGAATTTGGAAACAGAAACTTAAAACGTTAATTTCTCGAATTGACTTCGAGACTACATATTTTCAGCTTTTGATGCAGAATCAAAATATATAAAAAGGGCTTCATAATGTTGAAAGAAATTCTAACTTCTGACAATTATTGGCGAAGATACATCCGTTTGAATTTGGAAACAGAAACTTAAAACGTTAATTTCTCGAATTGACTTCGAGACTACATATTTTCAGCTTTTGATGCAGAATCAAAATATATAAAAAGGGCTTCATAATGTTGAAAACAATTTTGACTTCTGACAATTATTGGCGAAGATACATCCGTTTGAATTTGGAAACAGAAACTTAAAACGTCAATTTCTCGAGATGACTTCGAGACTACATATTTTCAGCGTTTGATGCAGAATCAAAATATATAAAAAGGGCTTCATAATGTTGAAAGAAATTCTAACTTCTGACAATTATTGGCGAAGATACATCCGTTTGAATTTGGGAACAGAAGCTTAAAACGTTAATTTCTCGAAATGTCTTCGAGACTACATATATATAGCTTTTGATGCAGAATCAAAATATATAAAAAGGGCTTCATAATGTTGAAAGAAATTCTAACTTCTGACAATTATTGGCGAAGATACATCCGTTTGAATTTGGAAACAGAAACTTAAAACGTTAATTTCTCGAAATTACTTCGAGACTACATATTTTCAGCTTTTGATGCAGAATCAAAATATATAAAAATGGCTTCATAATGTTGAAAGAAATTCTAACTTCTGACAATTATTGGCGAAGATACATCCGTTTGAATTTGGAAACAGAAACTTAAAACGTCAATTTCTCGAGATGACTTCGAGACTACATATTTTCAGCGTTTGATGCAGAATCAAAATATATAAAAAGGGCTTCATAATGTTGAAAGAAATTCTAACTTCTGACAATTATTGGCGAAGATACATCCGTTTGAATTTGGGAACAGAAGCTTAAAACGTTAATTTCTCGAAATGTCTTCGAGATTACATATTTTCAGCTTTTGATGCAGAATCAAAATATATAAAAAGGGCTTCATAATGTTGAAAACAATTTTGACTTCTGACAATTATTGGCGAAGATACATCCGTTTGAATTTGGGAACAGAAACTTAAAACGTCAATTTCTCGAAATGACTTCGAGACTACATATTTTCAGCTTTTGATGCAGAATCAAAATATATAAAAAGGGCTTCATAATTTTGAAAGAAATTCTAACTTCTGACAATTATTGGCGAAGATACATCCGTTTGAATTTGGAAACAGAAACTTAAAAGTTAATTTCTCGAATTGACTTCGAGACTACATATTTTCAGCTTTTGATGCAGAATCAAAATATATAAAAAGGGCTTCATAATGTTGAAAACAATTTTGACTTCTGACAATTATTGGCGAAGATACATCCGTTTGAATTTGGGAACAGAAACTTAAAACGTCAATTTCTCGAAATGACTTCGAGACTACATATATTCAGCTTTTGATGCAGGGTCAAAATATATAAAAAGGGCTTCATAATGTTGAAAGAAATTCTAACTTCTGACAATTATTGGCGAAGATACATCCGTTTGAATTTGGAAACAGAAACTTAAAACGTCGATTTCTCGAAATGACTTCAAGACTACATATTTTCAGCTTTTGATGCAGAATCAAAATATATAAAAAGGGCTTCATAATGTTGAAAGAAATTCTAACTTCTGACAATTATTGGCGAAGATACATCCGGTTGAATTTGGAAACCGAAACTTAAAACGTCAATTTCTCGAAATGACTTCGCGACTACATATTTTCAGCTTTTGATGCAGAGTCAAAATTTATAAAAAGGGCTTCATAATGTTGAAAGAAATTCTGACTTCTGACAATTATTGGCGAAGATACATCCGTTTGAATTTGGAAACAGAAACTTAAAACGTCAATTTCTCGAAATGACTTCGAGACTACATATTTTCAGCTTTTGATGCAGAATCAAAATATATAAAAAGGGCTTCATAATGTTGAAAGAAATTCTAACTTCTGACAATTATTGGCCAAGATACAACCGTTTGAATTTGGAAACAGAAACTTAAAACGTCAATTTCTCGAAATGACTTCGAGACTACATATTTCCAGCTTTTGATGCAGAGTCAAAATATATAAAAAGGGCTTCATAATTTTGAAAGAAATTCTAACTTCTGACAATTATTGGCGAAGATACATCCGTTTGAATTTGGAAACAGAAACTTAAAAGTTAATTTCTCGAATTGACTTCGAGACTACATACTTTCAGCTTTTGATGCAGAATCAAAATATATAAAAAGGGCTTCATAATGTTGAAAACAATTTTGACTTCTGACAATTATTGGCGAAGATACATCCGTTTGAATTTGGGAACAGAAACTTAAAACGTCAATTTCTCGAAATAACTTCGAGACTACATATATTCAGCTTTTGATGCAGGGTCAAAATATATAAAAAGGGCTTCATAATGTTGAAAGAAATTCTAACTTCTGACAATTATTGGCGAAGATACATCCGTTTGAATTTGGAAACAGAAACTTAAAACGTCAATTTCTCGAAATGATTTCGCGACTACATATTTTCAGCTTTTGATGCAGAGTCAAAATATATAAAAAGGGCTTCATAATGTTGAAAGAAATTCTAACTTCTGACAATTATTGGCGAAGATACATCCGTTTGAATTTGGAAACAGAAACTTAAAACGTTAATTTCTCGAAATGACTTCGAGACTACATATTTTCAGCTTTTGATGCAGAATCAAAATATATAAAAAGGGCTTCATAATGTTGAAAGACAATTCTAACTTCTGACAATTATTGGCGAAGATACATCCGTTTGAATTTGGAAACAGAAACTTAAAACGTCAATTTCTCGAAATGACTTCGAGACTACATATTTTCAGCTTTTGATGCAGAGTCAAAATATATAAAAAGGGCTTCATAATTTTGAAAGAAATTCTAACTTCTGACAATTATTGGCGAAAATACATCCGTTTGAATTTGGAAACAGAAACTTAAAACGTCAATTTCTCGAAATGACTTCGAGACTACATATTTTCAGCTTTTGATGCAGAATCAAAATATATAAAAAGGGCTTCATAATGTTGAAAGCAATTTTGACTTCTGACAATTATTGGCGAAGATACATCCGTTTGAATTTGGAAACAGAAACTTAAAACGTCAATTTCTCGAAATGACTTCGAGACTACATATTTTCAGCTTTTGATGCAGAATCAAAATATATAAAAAGGGCTTCATAATGTTGAAAGAAATTCTAACTTCTGACAATTATTGGTGAAGATACATCCGTTTGAATTTGGAAACAGAAACTTAAAACGTCAATTTCTCGAAATGACTTCGAGACTACATATTTTCAGCTTTTGATGCAGAATCAAAATATATAAAAAGGGCTTCATAATGTTGAAAACAATTTTGACTTCTGACAATTATTGGCGAAGATACATCCGTTTGAATTTGGAAACAGAAACTTAAAACGTCAATTTCTCGAAATGACTTCGAGACTACATATTTTCAGCTTTTGATGCAGAGTCAAAATATATAAAAAGGGCTTCATAATGTTGAAAGAAATTCTAACTTCTGACAATTATTGGCGAAGATACATCCGTTTGAATTTGGAAACAGAAACTTAAAACGTCAATTTCTCGAAATGACTTCGGGACTACATATTTTCAGCTTTTGATGCAGGGTCAAAATATATAAAAAGGGCTTCATAATGTTGAAAGAAATTCTAACTTCTGACAATTATTGGCGAAAATACATCCGTTTGAATTTGGAAACAGAAACTTAAAACGTCAATTTCTCGAAATGACTTCGAGACTACATATTTTCAGCTTTTGATGCAGAATCAAAATATATAAAAAGGGCTTCATAATGTTGAAAGAAATTCTAACTTCTGACAATTATTGGCGAAGATACATCCGTTTGAATTTGGAAACAGAAACTTAAAACGTCAATTTCTCGAATTGACTTCGAGACTACATATTTTCAGCTTTTGATGCAGAATCAAAATATATAAAAAGGGCTTCATAATGTTGAAAGAAATTCTAACTTCTGACAATTATTGGCGAAGATACATCCGTTTGAATTTGGAAACAGAAACTTAAAACGTCAATTTCTCGAAATGACTTCGAGACTACATATTTTCAGCTTTTGATACAGAGTCAAAATATATATAAAGGGCTTCATAATGTTGAAAGAAATTCTAACTTCTGACAATTATTGGCGAAGATACATCCGTTTGAATTTGGAAACAGAAACTTAAAACGTTAATTTCTCGAAATGACTTCGAGACTACATATTTTCAGCTTTTGATGCAGAATCAAAATATATAAAAAGGGCTTCATAATGTTGAAAGAAATTCTAACTTCTGACAATTATTGGCGAAGATACATCCGTTTGAATTTGGAAACAGAAACTTAAAACGTCAATTTCTCGAAATGACTTCGAGACTACATATTTTCAGCTTTTGATGCAGAGTCAAAATATATAAAAAGGGCTTCATAATGTTGAAAGAAATTCTAACTTCTGACAATTATTGGCGAAGATACATCCGTTTGAATTTGGAAACAGAAACTTAAAACGTCAATTTCTCGAAATGACTTCGAGACTACATATTTTCAGCTTTTGATGCAGAATCAAAATATATAAAAAGGGCTTCATAATGTTGAAAGAAATTCTAACTTCTGACAATTATTGGCGAAGATACATCCGTTTGAATTTGGAAACAGAAACTTAAAACGTCAATTTCTCGAAATGACTTCGAGACTACATATTTTCAGCTTTTGATGCAGAATCAAAATATATAAAAAGGGCTTCATAATGTTGAAAGAAATTCTAACTTCTGACAATTATTGGCGAAGATACATCCGTTTGAATTTGGGAACAGAAACTTAAAACGTTAATTTCTCGAAATGACTTCGAGATTACATATATTCAGCTTTTGATGCAGAATCAAAATATATAAAAAGGGCTTCATAATGTTGAAAGAAATTCTAACTTCTGACAATTATTGGCGAAGATACATCCGTTTGAATTTGGAAACAGAAACTTAAAACGTCAATTTCTCGAAATGACTTCGAGACTACATATTTTCAGCTTTTGATGCAGAATCAAAATATATAAAAAGGGCTTCATAATGTTGAAAGAAATTCTAACTTCTGACAATTATTGGCGAAGATACAACCGTTTGAATTTGGAAACAGAAACTTAAAACGTCAATTTCTCGAAATGACTTCGAGACTACATATTTCCAGCTTTTGATACAGAGTCAAAATATATAAAAAGGGCTTCATAATTTTGAAAGAAATTCTAACTTCTGACAATTATTGGCGAAGATACATCCGTTTGAATTTGGAAACAGAAACTTAAAACGTCAATTTCTCGAAATGACTTCGAGACTACATATTTTCAGCTTTTGATGCAGAATCAAAATATATAAAAAGGGCTTCATAATGTTGAAAACAATTTTGACTTCTGACAATTATTGGCGAAGATACATCCGTTTGAATTTGGGAACAGAAACTTAAAACGTCAATTTCTCGAAATGACTTCGAGACTACATATATTCAGCTTTTGATGCAGGGTCAAAATATATAAAAAGGGCTTCATAATGTTGAAAGAAATTCTAACTTCTGACAATTATTGGCGAAGATACATCCGTTTGAATTTGGAAACAGAAACTTAAAACGTCGATTTCTCGAAATGACTTCAAGACTACATATTTTCAGCTTTTGATGCAGAATCAAAATATATAAAAAGGGCTTCATAATGTTGAAAGAAATTCTAACTTCTGACAATTATTGGCGAAGATACATCCGTTTGAATTTGGAAACAGAAACTTAAAACGTCAATTTCTCGAAATGACTTCGAGACTACATATTTTCAGCTTTTGATGCAGAATCAAAATATATAAAAAGGGCTTCATAATGTTGAAAGAAATTCTAACTTCTGACAATTATTGGCGAAGATACATCCGTTTGAATTTGGAAACAGAAACTTAAAACGTTAATTTCTCGAAATGACTTCGAGACTACATATTTTCAGCTTTTGATGCAGAATCAAAATATATAAAAAGGGCTTCATAATGTTGAAAGAAATTCTAACTTCTGACAATTATTGGCGAAGATACATCCGTTTGAATTTGGAAACAGAAACTTAAAACGTTAATTTCTCGAATTGACTTCGAGACTACATATTTTCAGCTTTTGATGCAGAATCAAAATATATAAAAAGGGCTTCATAATGTTGAAAACAATTTTGACTTCTGACAATTATTGGCGAAGATACATCCGTTTGAATTTGGAAACAGAGACTTAAAACGTCAATTTCTCGAAATGACTTCGAGACTACATATTTTCAGCTTTTGATGCAGGATCAAAATATATAAAAAGGGCTTCATAATGTTGAAAGAAATTCTAACTGCTGACAATTATTGGCGAAGATACATCCGTTTGAATTTGGAAACAGAAACTTAAAACGTCAATTTCTCGAAATGACTTCGAGACTACATATTTTCAGCTTTTGATGCAGAATCAAAATATATAAAAAGGGCTTCATAATGTTGAAAGAAATTCTAACTTCTGACAATTATTGGCGAAGATACATCCGTTTGAATTTGGAAACAGAAACTTAAAACGTCAATTTCTCGAAATGACTTCGAGACTACATATTTTCAGCTTTTGATGCAGAATCAAAATATATGAAAAGGGCTTCATAATGTTGAAAAAAATTTTAACTTCTGACAATTATTGGCGAAGATACATCCGTTTGAATTTGGAAACAGAAACTTAAAACGTCAATTTCTCGAAATGACTTCGAGACTACATATTTTCAGCTTTTGATGCAGAATCAAAATATATAAAAAGGGCTTCATAATGTTGAAAGAAATTCTAACTTCTGACAATTATTGGCGAAGATACATCCGTTTGAATTTGGAAACAGAAACTTAAAACGTCAATTTCTCGAATTGACTTCGAGACTACATATTTTCAGCTTTTGATGCAGAATCAAAATATATAAAAAAGGGCTTCATAATGTTGAAAAGAAATTCTAACTTCTGACAATTATTGGCGAAAGATACATCCGTTTGAATTTGGAAACAGAAACTTAAAACGTCAATTTCTCGAAATGACTTCGAGACTACATATTTTCAGCTTTTGATGCAGGGTCAAAATATATAAAAAGGGCTTCATAATGTTGAAAGAAATTCTAACTTCTGACAATTATTGGCGAAGATACATCCGTTTGAATTTGGAAACAGAAACTTAAAACGTCGATTTCTCGAAATGACTTCGAGACTACATATTTTCAGCTTTTGATGCAGAATCAAAATATATAAAAAGGGCTTCATAATGTTGAAAGAAATTCTAACTTCTGACAATTATTGGCGAAGATACATCCGGTTGAATTTGGAAACCGAAACTTAAAACGTCAATTTCTCGAAATGACTTCGCGACTACATATTTTCAGCTTTTGATGCAGAGTCAAAATTTATAAAAAGGGCTTCATAATGTTGAAAGAAATTCTGACTTCTGACAATTATTGGCGAAGATACATCCGTTTGAATTTGGAAACAGAGACTTAAAACGTTAATTTCTCGAATTGACTTCGAGACTACTTATTTTCAGCGTTTGATGCAGAATCAAAATATATAAAAAGGGGTTCATAATGTTGAAAGAAATTCTAACTTCTGACAATTATTGGCGAAGATACATCCGTTTGAATTTGGAAACAGAGACTTAAAACGTCAATTTCTCGAATTGACTTCGAGACTACTTATTTTCAGCGTTTGATGCAGAATCAAAATATATAAAAATGGCTTCATAATGTTGAAAGAAATTCTAACTTCTGACAATTATTGGCGAAGATACATCCGTTTGAATTTGGGAACAGAAACTTAAAACGTTAATTTCTCGAAATGACTTCGAGATTACATATATTCAGCTTTTGATGCAGAATCAAAATATATAAAAAGGGCTTCATAATGTTGAAAGAAATTCTAACTTCTGACAATTATTGGCGAAGATACATCCGTTTGAATTTGGAAACAGAAACTTAAAACGTCAATTTCTCGAAATGACTTCGAGACTACATATTTTCAGCTTTTGATGCAGAATCAAAATATATAAAAAGGGCTTCATAATGTTGAACGAAATTCTAACTTCTGACAATTATTGGCGAAGATACAACCGTTTGAATTTGGAAACAGAAACTTAAAACGTCAATTTCTCGAAATGACTTCGAGACTACATATTTCCAGCTTTTGATACAGAGTCAAAATATATAAAAAGGGCTTCATAATTTTGAAAGAAATTCTAACTTCTGACAATTATTGGCGAAGATACATCCGTTTGAATTTGGAAACAGAAACTTAAAAGTTAATTTTTCGAATTGACTTCGAGACTACATATTTTCAGCTTTTGATGCAGAATCAAAATATATAAAAAGGGCTTCATAATGTTGAAAACAATTTTGACTTCTGACAATTACTGGCGAAGATACATCCGTTTGAATTTGGGAACAGAAACTTAAAACGTCAATTTCTCGAAATGACTTCGAGACTACATATATTCAGATTTTGATGCAGGGTCAAAATATATAAAAAGGGCTTCATAATGTTGAAAGAAATTCTAACTTCTGACAATTATTGGCGAAGATACATCCGTTTGAATTTGGAAACAGAAACTTAAAACGTCGATTTCTCGAAATGACTTCAAGACTACATATTTTCAGCTTTTGATGCAGAATCAAAATATATAAAAAGGGCTTCATAATGTTGAAAGAAATTCTAACTTCTGACAATTATTGGCGAAGATACATCCGGTTGAATTTGGAAACCGAAACTTAAAACGTCAATTTCTCGAAATGACTTCGAGACTACATATTTTCAGCGTTTGATGCAGAATCAAAATATATAAAAAGGGCTTCATAATGTTAAAAGAAATTCTAACTTCTGACAATTATTGGCGAAGATACATCCGTTTGAATTTGGAAACAGAAACTTAAAAGTTAATTTCTCGAATTGACTTCGAGACTACATATTTTCAGCTTTTGATGCAGAATCAAAATATATAAAAAGGGCTTCATAATGTTGAAAACAATTTTGACTTCTGACAATTACTGGCGAAGATACATCCGTTTGAATTTGGGAACAGAAACTTAAAACGTCAATTTCTCGAAATGACTTCGAGACTACATATATTCAGCTTTTGATGCAGGGTCAAAATATATAAAAAGGGCTTCATAATGTTGAAAGAAATTCTAACTTCTGACAATTATTGGCGAAGATACATCCGTTTGAATTTGGAAACAGAAACTTAAAACGTCGATTTCTCGAAATGACTTCAAGACTACATATTTTCAGCTTTTGATGCAGAATCAAAATATATAAAAAGGGCTTCATAATGTTGAAAGAAATTCTAACTTCTGACAATTATTGGCGAAGATACATCCGTTTGAATTTGGAAACAGAACCTTAAAACGTCAATTTCTCGAAATGACTTCGCGACTTCATATGTTCAGCTTTTGATGCAGAGTCAAAATATATAAAAAGGGCTTCATAATGTTGAAAGAAATTCTAACTTCTGACAATTATTGGCGAAAATACATCCGTTTGAATTTGGAAACAGAAACTTAAAAGTTAATTTCTCGAATTGACTTCAAGACTACATATTTTCAGCTTTTGATGCAGAATCAAAATATATGAAAAGGGCTTCATAATGTTGAAAACAATTTTGACTTCTGACAATTATTGGCGAAGATACATCCGTTTGAATTTGGAAACAGAAACTGAAAACGTCAATTTCTCGAAATGACTTCGAGACTACATATTTTCAGCTTTTGATGCAGAATCAAAATATATAAAAAGGGCTTCATAATGTTGAAAGAAATTCTAACTTCTGACAATTATTGGCGAAGATACATCCGTTTGAATTTGGAAACAGAGACTTAAAACGTCAATTTCTCGAATTGACTTCGAGACTACATATTTTCAGCTTTTGATGCAGAATCAAAATATATAAAAAGGGCTTCATAATGTTGAAAACAATTTTGACTTCTGACAATTATTGGCGAAGATACATCCGTTTGAATTTGGAAACAGAAACTTAAAACGTCAATTTCTCGAAATGACTTCGAGACTACATATATTCAGCTTTTGATGCAGGGTCAAAATATATAAAAAGGGCTTCATAATGTTGAAAGAAATTCTAACTTCTGACAATTATTGGCGAAGATACATCCGTTTGAATTTGGAAACAGAAACTTAAAACGTCGATTTCTCGAAATGACTTCGAGACTACATATTTTCAGCTTTTGATGCAGAATCAAAATATATAAAAAGGGCTTCATAATGTTGAAAGAAATTCTAACTTCTGACAATTATTGGCGAAGATACATCCGGTTGAATTTGGAAACCGAAACTTAAAACGTCAATTTCTCGAAATGACTTCGCGACTACATATTTTCAGCTTTTGATGCAGAGTCAAAATTTATAAAAAGGGCTTCATAATGTTGAAAGAAATTCTGACTTCTGACAATTATTGGCGAAGATACATCCGTTTGAATTTGGAAACAGAGACTTAAAACGTTAATTTCTCGAATTGACTTCGAGACTACTTATTTTCAGCGTTTGATGCAGAATCAAAATATATAAAAAGGGGTTCATAATGTTGAAAGAAATTCTAACTTCTGACAATTATTGGCGAAGATACATCCGTTTGAATTTGGAAACAGAGACTTAAAACGTCAATTTCTCGAATTGACTTCGAGACTACTTATTTTCAGCGTTTGATGCAGAATCAAAATATATAAAAATGGCTTCATAATGTTGAAAGAAATTCTAACTTCTGACAATTATTGGCGAAGATACATCCGTTTGAATTTGGGAACAGAAACTTAAAACGTTAATTTCTCGAAATGACTTCGAGATTACATATATTCAGCTTTTGATGCAGAATCAAAATATATAAAAAGGGCTTCATAATGTTGAAAGAAATTCTAACTTCTGACAATTATTGGCGAAGATACATCCGTTTGAATTTGGAAACAGAAACTTAAAACGTCAATTTCTCGAAATGACTTCGAGACTACATATTTTCAGCTTTTGATGCAGAATCAAAATATATAAAAAGGGCTTCATAATGTTGAACGAAATTCTAACTTCTGACAATTATTGGCGAAGATACAACCGTTTGAATTTGGAAACAGAAACTTAAAACGTCAATTTCTCGAAATGACTTCGAGACTACATATTTCCAGCTTTTGATACAGAGTCAAAATATATAAAAAGGGCTTCATAATTTTGAAAGAAATTCTAACTTCTGACAATTATTGGCGAAGATACATCCGTTTGAATTTGGAAACAGAAACTTAAAAGTTAATTTTTCGAATTGACTTCGAGACTACATATTTTCAGCTTTTGATGCAGAATCAAAATATATAAAAAGGGCTTCATAATGTTGAAAACAATTTTGACTTCTGACAATTACTGGCGAAGATACATCCGTTTGAATTTGGGAACAGAAACTTAAAACGTCAATTTCTCGAAATGACTTCGAGACTACATATATTCAGCTTTTGATGCAGGGTCAAAATATATAAAAAGGGCTTCATAATGTTGAAAGAAATTCTAACTTCTGACAATTACTGGCGAAGATACATCCGTTTGAATTTGGAAACAGAAACTTAAAACGTCAATTTCTCGAAATGACTTCGAGATTACATATATTCAGCTTTTGATGCAGAATCAAAATATATAAAAAGGGCTTCATAATGTTGAAAGAAATTCTGACTTCTGACAATTATTGGCGAAGATACATCCGTTTGAATTTGGAAACAGAAACTTAAAACGTCAATTTCTCGAAATGACTTCGAGACTACATATTTTCAGCTTTTGATGCAGAATCAAAATATATAAAAAGGGCTTCATAATGTTGAACGAAATTCTAACTTCTGACAATTATTGGCGAAGATACAACCGTTTGAATTTGGAAACAGAAACTTAAAACGTCAATTTCTCGAAATGACTTCGAGACTACATATTTCCAGCTTTTGATACAGAGTCAAAATATATAAAAAGGGCTTCATAATTTTGAAAGAAATTCTAACTTCTGACAATTATTGGCGAAGATACATCCGTTTGAATTTGGAAACAGAAACTTAAAATGTTAATTTCTCGAATTGACTTCGAGACTGCATATTTTCAGCTTTTGATGCAGAATCAAAATATATAAAAAGGGCTTCATAATGTTGAAAACAATTTTGACTTCTGACAATTACTGGCGAAGATACATCCGTTTGAATTTGGGAACAGAAACTTAAAACGTCAATTTCTCGAAATGACTTCGAGACTACATATATTCAGCTTTTGATGCAGGGTCAAAATATATAAAAAGGGCTTCATAATGTTGAAAGAAATTCTAACTTCTGACAATTATTGGCGAAGATACATCCGTTTGAATTTGGAAACAGAAACTTAAAACGTCGATTTCTCGAAATGACTTCAAGACTACATATTTTCAGCTTTTGATGCAGAATCAAAATATATAAAAAGGGCTTCATAATGTTGAAAGAAATTCTAACTTCTGACAATTATTGGCGAAGATACATCCGGTTGAATTTGGAAACCGAAACTTAAAACGTCAATTTCTCGAAATGACTTCGAGACTACATATTTTCAGCTTTTGATGCAGAGTCAAAATTTATAAAAAGGGCTTCATAATGTTGAAAGAAATTCTGACTTCTGACAATTATTGGCGAAGATACATCCGTTTGAATTTGGGAACAGAAACTTAAGCCGCCAATATCTCGAAATGACTTCGAGACTACATATTTTCAGCTTTTGATGCAGAATCAAAATATATAAAAAGGGCTTCATAATGTTGAAAGAAATTCTAACTTCTGACAATTATTGGCGAAGATGCATCCGTTTGAATTTGGAAACAGAACCTTAAAACGTCAATTTCTCGAAATGACTTCGCGACTACATATGTTCAGCTTTTGATGCAGAGTCAAAATATATAAAAAGGGCTTCATAATGTTGAAAGAAATTCTAACTTCTGACAATTATTGGCGAAAATACATCCGTTTGAATTTGGAAACAGAAACTTAAAAGTTAATTTCTCGAATTGACTTCAAGACAACATATTTTCAGCTTTTGATGCAGAATCAAAATATATGAAAAGGGCTTCATAATGTTGAAAACAATTTTGACTTCTGACAATTATTGGCGAAGATACATCCGTTTGAATTTGGAAACAGAAACTTAAAACGTCAATTTCTCGAAATGACTTCGAGACTACATATTTTCAGCTTTTGATGCAGAATCAAAATATATAAAAAGGGCTTCATAATGTTGAAAGAAATTCTAACTTCTGACAATTATTGGCGAAGATACATCCGTTTGAATTTGGAAACAGGAACTTAAAACGTCAATTTCTCGAAATGACTTCGAGACTACATATATTCAGCTTTTGATGCAGAATCAAAATATGTAAAAAGGGCTTCATAATGTTGAAAGAAATTCTAACTTCTGACAATTATTGGCGAAGATACATCCGTTTGAATTTGGAAACAGAAACTTAAAACGTCAATTTCTCGAAATGACTTCGAGACTACATATTGTCAGCTTTTGATGCAGAGTCAAAAGATATAAAAATGGCTTCATAATGTTGAAAGAAATTCTAACTTCTGACAATTATTGGCGAAGATACATCCGTTTGAATTTGAAAACAGAAACTTATAACGTCAATTTCTCGAAATGACTTCGAGACCACATATTTTCAGCTTTTGATGCAGAATCAAAATATATAAAAAGGGCTTCATAATGTTGAAAGAAATTCTAACTTCTCACAATTATTGGCGAAGATACATCTGTTTGAATTTGGAAACAGAAACTTAAAACGTCAATTTCTCGAAATGACTTCGAGACTACATATTTTCAGCTTTTGATGCAGAATCAAAATATATAAAAAGGGCTTCATAATTTTGAAAGAAATTCTAACTTCTGACAATTATTGGCGAAGATACATCCGTTTGAATTTGGGAACAGAAACTTATAACGTCAATTTCTCGAAATGACTTCGAGACCACATATTTTCAGCTTTTGATGCAGAATCAAAATATATAAAAAGGGCTTCATAATGTTGAAAGAAATTCTAACTTCTCACAATTATTGGCGAAGATACATCTGTTTGAATTTGGAAACAGAAACTTAAAACGTCAATTTCTCGAAATGACTTCGATACGACATATTTTCAGCTTTTGATGCAGAATCAAAATATATAAAAAGGGCTTCATAATGTTGAAAGAAATTCTAACTTCTCACAATTATTGGCGAAGATACATCCGTTTGAATTTGCAAACAGAAACTTAAAACGTCAATTTCTCGAAATGACTTCGCTACTACATATTTTCAGCCTTTGATGCAGAGTCAAAATATATAAAAAGGGCTTCATAATGTTGAAAGAAATTCTGACTTCTGACAATTATTGGCGAAGATACATCCGTTTGAATTTGGAAACAGAAACTTAAAACGTCAATTTCTCGAAATGACTTCGAGACTACATATTTTCAGCTTTTGATGCAAAATCAAAATATATAAAAAGGGCTTCATAATGTTGAAAGAAATTCTGACTTCTGACAATTATTGGCGAAGATACATCCATTTGAATTTGGAAACAGAAACTTAAAACGTCAATTTCTCGAAATGACTTCGAGACTACATATTTTCAGCTTTTGATGCAGAGTCAAAATATATAAAAAGGGCTTCATAATGTTGAAAGAAATTCTAACTTCTGACAATTATTGGCGAAGATACATCCGTTTGAATTTGGAAACAGAAACTTAAAACGTTAATTTCTCGAAATGACTTCGAGACTACATATTTTCAGCTTTTGATGCAGAATCAAAATATATAAAAAGGGCTTCATAATGTTGAAAGAAATTCTAACTTCTGACAATTATTGGCGAAGATACATCCGTTTGAATTTGGAAACAGAAACTTAAAACGTCAATTTCTCGAAATGACTTCGAGACTACATATATTCAGCTTTTGATGCAGAATCAAAATATATAAAAAGGGCTTCATAATGTTGAAAGAAATTCTAACTTCTGACAATTATTGGCGAAGATACATCCGTTTGAATTTGGAAACAGAAACTTAAAACGTCAATTTCTCGAAATGACTTCGAGACTACATATTGTCAGCTTTTGATGCAGAGTCAAAATATATAAAAAGGGCTTCATAATGTTGAAAGAAATTCTAACTTCTGACAATTATTGGCGAAGATACATCCGTTTGAATTTGGAAACAGAAACTTAAAACGTCAATTTCTCGAAATGACTTCGAGACTACATATTTTCAGCTTTTGATGCAGAATCAAAATATATAAAAAGGGCTTCATAATGTTGAAAGAAATTCTAACTTCTGACAATTATTGGCGAAGATACATCCGTTTGAATTTGGAAACAGAAACTTAAAACGTCAATTTCTCGAAATGACTTCGAGACTACATATTTTCAGCTTTTGATGCAGAATCAAAATATATAAAAAGGGCTTCATAATGTTGAAAGAAATTCTAACTTCTGACAATTATTGGCGAAGATACATCCGTTTGAATTTGGGAACAGAAACTTAAAACGTCAATTTCTCGAAATGACTTCGCGACTACATATTTTCAGCTTTTGATGCAGAATCAAAATATATAAAAAGGGCTTCATAATGTTGAAAGAAATTCTAACTTCTGACAATTATTGGCGAAGATACATCCGTTTGAATTTGGAAACAGAAACTTAAAACGTCAATTTCTCGAAATGACTTCGATACTACATATTTTCAGCTTTTGATGCAGAATCAAAATATATAAAAAGGGCTTCATAATGTTGAAAGAAATTCTGACTTCTGACAATTATTGGCGAAGATACATCCGTTTGAATTTGGAAACAGAAACTTAAAACGTCAATTTCTCGAAATGACTTCGAGACTACATATTTTCAGCTTTTGATGCAGAATCAAAATATATAAAAAGGGCTTCATAATTTTGAAAGAAATTCTAACTTCTGACAATTATTGGCGAAGATACATCCGTTTGAATTTGGAAACAGAAACTTAAAACGTCAATTTCTCGAAATGACTTCGAGACTACATATTTTCAGCTTTTGATGCAAAATCAAAATATATAAAAAGGGCTTCATAATGTTGAAAGAAATTCTAACTTCTGACAATTATTGGCGAAGATACATCCGTTTGAATTTGGGAACAGAAACTTAAAACGTTAATTTCTCGAATTGACTTCGAGACTACATATTTTCAGCTTTTGATGCAGAATCAAAATATATAAAAAGGGCTTTACAATGTTGAAAGAAATTCTAACTTCTGACAATTATTGGCGAAGATACGTCGGTTTGAATTTGGAAACAGAAACTTAAAACGTCAATTTCTCGAAATGACTTCGAGACTACATATTTTCAGCTTTTGATGCAGAGTCAAAAGATATAAAAAGGGCTTCATAATGTTGAAAGAAATTCTAACTGCTGACAATTATTGGTGAAGATACATCCGTTTGAATTTGGAAACAGAAACTTAAAACGTCAATTTCTCGAAATGACTTCGAGACTACATATTTTCAGCTTTTGATGCAGAATCATAATATATAAAAAGGGCTTCATAATGTTGAAAGAAATTCTAACTTCTGACAATTATTGGCGAAGATACATCCGTTTGAATTTGGAAACAGAAACTTAAAACGTAAATTTCTCGAAATGACTTCGAGGCTACATATTTTCAGCTTTTGATGCAGAGTCAAAATATATAAAAAGGGCTTCATAATGTTGAAAGAAATTTCAACCTCTGACAATTATTGGCGAAGATACGTCGGTTTGAATTTGGATACAGAAACTTAAAACGTCAATTTCTCGAAATGACTTCGAGACTAGATATTTTCAGCTTTTCATGCAGAATCAAAATATATAAAAAGGGCTTCATAATGTTGAAAGAAATTCTAACTTCTGACAATTATTGGCGAAGATACATCCGTTTGAATTTGGAAACAGAAACTTAAAACGTCAATTTCTCGAAATGACTTCGAGACTACATATTTTCAGCTTTTGATGCAGAGTCAAAATATATAAAATGGGCTTCATAATGTTGAAAGAAATTCTAACTTCTGACAATTATTGGCGAAGATACATCCGTTTGAATTTGGGAACAGAAACTTAAAACGTCAATTTCTCGAAATGACTTCGAGACTACATATTTTCAGCTTTTGATGCAAAATCAAAATATATAAAAAGGGCTTCATAATGTTGAAAAAAATTCTAACTTCTGACAATTATTGGCGAAGATACATCCGTTTGAATTTGGGAACAGAAACTTAAAACGTTAATTTCTCGAATTGACTTCGAGACTACATATTTTCAGCTTTTGATGCAGAATCAAAATATATAAAAAGGGCTTCATAATGTTGAAAGAAATTCTAACTTCTGACAATTATTGGCGAAGATACATCCGTTTGAATTTGGAAACAGAAACTTAAAACGTTAATTTCTCGAATTGACTTCGAGACTACATATTTTCAGCTTTTGATGCAGAATCAAAATATATAAAAAGGGCTTCATAATGTTGAAAGAAATTCTAACTTCTGACAATTATTGGCGAAGATACATCTGTTTGAATTTGGAAACAGAAACTTAAAACGTTAATTTCTCGAATTGACTTCGAGACTACATATTTTCAGCTTTTGATGCACAATCAAAATATATAAAAAGGGGTTCATAATAATGAAAGAAATTCTAACTTCTGACAATTATTGGCGAAGATACATCCGTTTGAATTTGGAAACAGAAACTTAAACGTCAATTTCTCGAAATGACTTCGAGACTACATATTTTCAGCTTTTGATGCAGAATCAAAATATATAAAAAGGGCTTCATAATTTTGAAAGAAATTCTAACTTCTGACAATTATTGGCGAAGATACATCCGTTTCAATTTGGAAACAGAAACTTAAAACGTCGATTTCTCGAAATGACTTCGAGACTACATATTTTCAGCTTTTGAAGCAGAATCAAAATATATAAAAAGGGCTTCATAATGTTGAAAGAAATTCTAACTTCTGACAATTATTGGCGAAGATACATCCGTTTGAATTTGGAAACAGAAACTTAAAACGTCAATTTCTCGAAATGACTTCGAGACAACATATTGTCAGCTTTTGATGCAGAGTCAAAAGATATAAAAAGGGCTTCATAATGTTTAAAGATATTCTAACTTCTGACAATTATTGGCGAAGATACATCTGTTTGAATTTGGAAACAGAAACTTAAAACGTCAATTTCTCGAAATGACTTCGAGACGACATATTTTCAGCTTTTGACGCAGAATCAACATATATAAAAAGGGCTTCATAATGTTGAAAGAAATTCTGACTTCTGACAATT
>NW_025063057.1:0-7566 GCF_018153295.1 Drosophila grimshawi
TGATCTTTGAAACAAAACTGCATTAAAATAATTTGACTTCCGACTCATCTAAGAAAGATATTAAGGGATATTCTTCGATAAATAGAAAATATATGGAAAGCATTAAATAGGGTCTACCTTGAAATAAATGGCCATATCTTCGTCAAAAATTGCCCCTTTCAATTATAAAGGTGTTTTTAGAATTCACTCGATCTTTGGAACAAAACTGCATTAAAATAATTTGACTTCCGACTCATCTAAGAAAGATATTAAGGGATATTCTTCGATAAATAGAAAATATATTGAAAGCATTAAATAGGGTCTACCTTGAAATAAATGGCCATATCTTCGTCAAAAATTGCCCCATTTCAATTATAAAGGTGTTTTTTAGAATTCACTCCAATCTTTGGAACAAAACTGCATTAAAATAATTTGACTTCCGACTCATCTAAGAAAGATATTAAGGGATATTCTTCGATAAATAGAAAATATATGGAAAGCATTAAATAGGGTCTACCTTGAAATAAATGGCCATATCTTCGTCAAAATTGCCCCATTTCAATTATAAAGGTGTTTTTAGAATTCACTCGATCTTTGAAACAAAACTGCATTAAAATAATTTGACTTCCGACTCATCTAAGAAAGATATTAAGGGATAATCTTTCGATAAATAGAAAATATATGGAAAGCATTAAATAGGGTCTACCTTGAAATAAATGGCCATATCTTCGTCAAAAATTGCCCCATTTCAATTATAAAGGTGTTTTTTAGAATTCACTCAATCTTTGGAACAAAACTGCATTAAAATAATTTGACTTCCGACTCATCTAAGAAAGATATTAAGGGATATTCTTCGATAAATAGAAAATATATGGAAAGCATTAAATAGGGTCAACCTTGAAATAAATGGCCATATCTTCGTCTAAAATTGCCCCATTTCAATTATAAAGATGTTTTTAGAATTCGCTCGATTTGGAACAAAACTGCATTAAAATAATTTGACTTCCGACTCATCTAAGAAAAGATATTAAGGGATATTCTTCGATTAATAGAAAATATATGGAAAGCATTAAATAGGGTCTACCTTGAAATAAATGGCCATATCTTCGTCAAAAATTGCCCCATTTCAATTATAAAGGTGTTTTTAGAATTCACTCGATCTTTGGAACAAAACTGCATTAAAATAATTTGACTTCCGACTCATCTAAGAAAGATATTAAGGGATATTCTTCGATTAATAGAAAATATATGGCAAAGCATTAAATAGGGTCAACCTTTGAAATAAATGGCCATATCTTTGTCTAAAAATTGCCCCATTTCAATTATAAAGGTGTTTTTAGAATTCACTCAATCTTTGGAACAAAACTGCATTAAAATAATTTGACTTCCGACTCATCTAAGAAAGATATTAAGGGATATTCTTTGATTAATAGAAAATATATGGAAAGCATTAAATAGGGTCTACCTTGAAATAAATGGCCATATCTTCGTCAAAAATTACCCCATTTCAATTATAAAGATGTTTTTAGAATTCACTCGATCTTTGAAACAAAACTGCATTAAAATAATTTGACTTCCGACTCATCTAAGAAAGATATTAAGAGATATTCTTCGATTAATAGAAAATATAAGGCAAACATTAAATAGGGTCTACCTTGGAAATAAATGGCCATATCTTTGTCTCAAATTGCCCCATTTCAATTATAAAGGTGTTTTTAGAATTCACTCGATCTTTGGAACAAAACTGCATTAAAATAATTTGACTTCCGACTCATCTAAGAAAGATATTAAGGGATATTCTTCGATAAATAGAAAATATATGGAAAGCATTAAATAGGGTCTACCTTGAAATAAATGGCCATATCTTCGTCCAAAATTGCCCCATTTCAATTATAAAGGTGTTTTTAGAATTCACTCGATCTTTGAGAACAAAACTGCATTAAAATAATTTGACTTCCGACTCATCTAAGAAAGATATTAAGGGATATTCTTCGATAAATAGAAAATATATGGAAAGCATTAAATAGGGTCTACCTTGAAATAAATGGCCATATCTTCGTCAAAAATTGCCCCCTTTCAATTATAAAGGTGTTTTTAGAATTCACTCGATCTTTGGAACAAAACTGCATTAAAATAATTTGACTTCCGACTCATCTAAGAAAGATATTAAGGGATATTCTTCGATAAATAGAAAATATATGGAAAGCATTAAATAGGGTCAACCTTGAAATAAATGGCCATATCTTCGTCAAAAATTGCCCCATTTCAATTATAAAGGTGTTTTTAGAATTCGCTCGATCTTTGGAACAAAACTGCATTAAAATAATTTGACTTTCGACTCATCTAAGAAAGATATTAAGGGATATTCTTCGATAAATAGAAAATATATGGAAAGCATTAAATAGGGTCTACCTTGAAATAAATGGCCATATCTTCGTCAAAAATTGCCCCATTTCAATTATAAAAGGTGTTTTTAGAATTCGCTCAATCTTTTGGAACAAAACTGCATAAAAAATAATTTGACTTCCGACTCATCTAAGAAAGATATTAAGGGATATTCTTTCGATAAATAGAAAATATATGGCAAAGCATTAAATAGGGTCTACCTTGAAATAAATGGCCATATCTTCGTCTCAAATTGCCCCATTTCAATTATAAAGGTGTTTTTAGAATTCACTCAATCTTTGACACAAAACTGCATTAAAATAATTTGACTTCCGACTCATCTAAGAAAGATATTAAGGGATATTCTTCGATTAACAGAAAATATATGGAAAGCATTAAATAGGGTCTACCTTGAAATAAATGGCCATATCTTCGTCAAAAATTGCCCCATTTCAATTATAAAGGTGTTTTTAGAATTCACTCGATCTTTGAAACAAAACTGCATTAAAATAATTTGACTTCCGACTCATCTAAGAAAGATATTAAGGGATATTCTTCGATAAATAGAAAATATAAGGCAAGCATTAAATAGGGTCAACCTTGAAATAAATGGCCATATCTTTGTCTCAAAAATTGCCCCATTTCAATTATAAAGGTGTTTTTAGAATTCACTCGATCTTTGGAACAAAACTGCATTAAAATAATTTGACTTCCGACTCATCTAAGAAAGATATTAAGGGATATTCTTGATTAACAGAAAATATATGGAAAGCATTAAATAGGGTCTACCTTGAAATAAATGGCCATATCTTCGTCCAAAATTGCCCCATTTCAATTATAAAGGTGTTTTTAGAATTCACTCGATCTTTGGAACAAAACTGCATTAAAATAATTTGACTTCCGACTCATCTAAGAAAGATATTAAGGGATATTCTTCGATAAATAGAAAATATATGGAAAGCATTAAATAGGCTCTACCTTGAAATAAATGGCCATATCTTCGTCAAAAATTGCCCCATTTCAATTATAAAGGTGTTTTTAGAATTCACTCGATCCTTGGAACAAAACTGCATTAAAATAATTTGACTTCCGACTCATCTAAGAAAGATATTAAGGGATATTCTTCGATAAATAGAAAATATATGGAAAGCATTAAATAGGGTCTACCTTGAAATAAATGGCCATATCTTCGTCAAAAATTGCCCCATTTCAATTATAAAGGTGTTTTTAGAATTCACTCAATCTTCGAAACAAAACTGCATTAAAATAATTTGACTTCCGACTCATCTAAGAAAGATATTAAGGGATATTCTTCGATAAATAGAAAATATATGGAAAGCATTAAATAGGGTCTACCTTGAAATAAATGGCCATATCTTCGTCTAAAATTGCCCCCTTTCAATTATAAAGGTGTTTTTAGAATTCACTCGATCTTCGGAACAAAACTGCATTAAAATAATTTGACTTCCGACTCATCTAAGAAAGATATTAAGGGATATTCTTCGATAAATAGAAAATATATGGAAAGCATTAAATAGGGTCTACCTTGAAATAAATGGCCATATCTTCGTCCAAAATTGCCCCATTTCAATTATAAAGGTGTTTTTAGAATTCACTCGATCTTTGGAACAAAACTGCATTAAAATAATTTGACTTCCGACTCATCTAAGAAAGATATTAAGGGATATTCTTCGATAAATAGAAAATATATGGAAAGCATTAAATAGGGTCAACCTTGAAATAAATGGCCATATCTTCGTCAAAAATTGCCCCATTTCAATTATAAAGATGTTTTTAGAATTCGCTCGATCTTTGCAACAAAACTGCATTAAAATAATTTGACTTCCGACTCATCTAAGAAAGATATTAAGGGATATTCTTCGATAAATAGAAAATATATGGAAAGCATTAAATAGGGTCTACCTTGAAATAAATGGCCATATCTTCGTAAAAAATTGCCCCATTTCAATTATAAAGGTGTTTTTAGAATTCACTCGATCTTCGCAACAAAACTGCATTAAAATAATTTGACTTCCGACTCATCTAAGAAAGATATTAAGGGATATTCTTCGATAAATAGAAAATATAAGGCAAGCATTAAATAGGGTCAACCTTGAAATAAATGGCCATATCTTCGTCAAAAATTGCCCCATTTCAATTATAAAGATGTTTTTAGAATTCGCGAGATCTTTGGAACAAAACTGCATTAAAATAATTTGACTTCCGACTCATCTAAGAAAGATATTAAGGGATATTCTTCGATAAATAGAAAATATATGGAAAGCATTAAATAGGGTCTACCTTGAAATAAATGGCCATATCTTCGTCAAAAATTGCCCCATTTCAATTATAAAGGTGTTTTTAGAATTCACGAAATCTTCGAAACAAAACTGCATTAAAATAATTTGACTTCCGACTCATCTAAGAAAGATATTAAGGGATATTCTTCGATAAATAGAAAATATATGGTAAGTATTAAATAGGCTCTACCTTGAAATAAATGGCCATATCTTCGTCAAAAATTGCCCCATTTCAATTATAAAGGTGTTTTTAGAATTCACTCAATCTTTGGAACAAAACTGCTTTAAAATAATTTGACTTCCGACTCATCTAAGAAAGATATTAAGGGATATTCTTCGATAAATAGAAAATATATGGAAAGCATTAAATAGGGTCTACCTTGAAATAAATGGCCATATCTTCGTCCAAAATTGCCCCATTTCAATTATAAAGGTGTTTTTAGAATTCACTCAATCTTCGAAACAAAACTGCATTAAAATAATTTGACTTTCGACTCATCTAAGAAAGATATTAAGGGATATTCTTCGATAAATAGAAAATATATGGAAAGCATTAAATAGGGTCTACCTTGAAATAAATGGCCATATCTTCGTCAAAAATTGCCCCATTTCAATTATAAAGGTGTTTTTAGAATTCACTCAATCTTCGAAACAAAACTGCATTAAAATAATTTGACTTCCGACTCATCTAAGAAAGATATTAAGGGATAATCTTCGATAAATAGAAAATATATGGAAAGCATTAAATAGGGTCTACCTTGAAATAAATGGCCTTATCTTCGTCCAAAATTGCCCCCTTTCAATTATAAAGGTGTTTTTAGAATTCACTCAATCTTTGGGAAAAAACTGCATTAAAATAATTTGACTTCCGACTCATCTAAGAAAGATATTAAGGGATATTCTTCGATAAATAGAAAATATATGGAAAGCATTAAATAGGGTCAACCTTGAAATAAATGGCCATATCTTTGTCTCAAATTGCCCCATTTCAATTATAAAGGTGTTTTTAGAATTCACTCGATCTTTGGAACAAAACTGCATTAAAATAATTTGACTTTCGACTCACCTAAGAAAGATATTAAGGGATATTCTTGATTAACAGAAAATATATGGAAAGCATTAAATAGGGTCTACCTTGAAATAAATGGCCATATCTTCGTCAAAAATTGCCCCCTTTCAATTATAAAGGTGTTTTTAGAATTCGCTCAATCTTTGGAACAAAACTGCATTAAAATAATTTGACTTCCGACTCATCTAAGAAAGATATTATGGGATATTCTTGATTAACAGAAAATATATGGAAAGCATTAAATAGGGTCTACCTTGAAATAAATGGCCATATGTTCGTCAAAAATTGCCCCGTATCAATTATAAAGGTGTTTTTAGAATTCACTCAATCTTTGGAACAAAACTGCATTAAAATAATTTGACTTCCGACTCATCTAAGAAAGATATTAAGGGATATTCTTCGATAAATAGAAAATATATGGAAAGCATTAAATAGGGTCTACCTTGAAATAAATGGCCATATCTTCGTCAAAAATTGCCCCATTTCAATTATAAAAGTGTTTTTAGAATTCACTCAATCTTCGAAACAAAACTGCATTAAAATAATTTGACTTCCGACTCATCTAAGAAAGATATTAAGGGATAATCTTCGATAAATAGAAAATATATGGAAAGCATTAAATAGGGTCTACCTTGAAATAAATGGCCATATCTTCGTCAAAGATTGCCCCATTTCAATTATAATGGTGTTTTTAGAATTCACTCGATCTTTGGAACAAAACTGCATTAAAATAATTTGACTTCCGACTCATCTAAGAAAGATATTAAGGGATATTCTTCGAATAAATAGAAAATATATGGAAAGCATTAAATAGGGTCAACCTTGAAATAAATGGCCATATCTTCGTCAAAAATTGCCCCATTTCAATTATAAAGGTGTTTTTAGAATTCGCTCGATCTTTGGAACAAAACTGCATTAAAATAATTTGACTTCCGACTCATCTAAGAAAGATATTAAGGGATATTCTTCGATAAATAGAAAATATATGGAAAGCATTAAATAGGGTCTACCTTGAAATAAATGGCCATATCTTCGTCAACAATTGCCCCATTTCAATTATAAAGGTGTTTTTAGAATTCACTCAATCTTCGAAACAAAACTGCATTAAAATAATTTGACTTCCGACTCATCTAAGAAAGATATTAGGGGATATTCTTCGATAAATAGAAAAATATATGGAAAGCATTAAATAGGGTCTACCTTGAAATAAATGGCCATATCTTCGTCAAAAATTGCCCCATTTCAATTATAAAGGTGTTTTTAGAATTCACTCAATCTTCGAAACAAAAACTGCATTAAAATAATTTGACTTCCGACTCATCTAAGAAAGATATTAAGGGATATTCTTCGATAAATAGAAAATATATGGAAAGCATTAAATAGGGTCTACCTTGAAATAAATGGCCATATCTTCGTCCAAAATTGCCCCATTTCAATTGTAAAGGTGTTTTTAGAATTCACTCGATCTTTGGAACAAAACTGCATTAAAATAATTTGACTTCCGACTCATCTAAGAAAGATATTAAGGGATATTCTTCGATAAATAGAAAAATATATGGAAAGCATTAAATAGGGTCAACCTTGAAATAAATGGCCATATCTTTGTCTCAAATTGCCCCATTTCAATTATAAAGGTGTTTTTAGAATTCACTCGATCTTTGGAACAAAACTGCATTAAAATAATTTGACTTTCGACTCATCTAAGAAAGATATTAAGGATATTCTTGATTAACAGAAAATATATGGAAAGCATTAAATAGGGTCTACCTTGAAATAAAATGGGCCATATCTTCGTCAAAAAATTGCCCCATTTCAATTATAAAGGTGTTTTTA
>NW_025063058.1:0-19098 GCF_018153295.1 Drosophila grimshawi
TGGAAACCGAAACTTTAAACGTCAATTTCTCGAAATGACTTCGCGACTACAGCTTTTGATGCAGAGTCAAAATATATAAAAAGGGCTTCATAATCTTGAAAGAAATTCTGACTTCTGACAATTATTGGCGAAGATACATCCGTTTGAATTTGGAAACAGAAACTTAAAACGTCGATTTCTCGAAATAACTTTGAGACTACATATTTTCAGCTTTTGATGCAGAGTCAAAAAATATAAAAAGGGCTTCATAATGTTGAAAGAAATTCTAACTTCTGACAATTATTGGCGAAGATACATCCGTTTGAATTTGGAAACAGAAACTTAAAACGTCAATTTCTCGACTTCGCGACTACATATGTTCAGCTTGTGATGTAGAGTCAACATATATAAAAAGGGCTTCATTATGTTGAATGAAATTCATACCTTCTGACAATTATTGGCGAAGATACATCCGTTTGAATTTGGAAACAGAAACTTAAAACGTCAATTTCTCGAAATGACTTCGAGACTACATATTTTCAGCTTTTGATGCAGAGTCAAAATATATAATAAGGGCTTCATAATGTTGAAAGAAATTCTAACTTCTGACAATTATTGGCGAAGATACATCCGTTTGAATTTGGAAACAGAAACTTAAAACGTCAATTTCTCGAAATGACTTCGAGACTACATATTTTCAGCTTTTGATGCATAGTCAAAATATATAAAAAAGGGCTCCATAATGTTGAAAGAAATTCTAACTTCTGACAATTATTGGCGAAGATACATCCATTTGAATTTGGAAACAGAAACTTAAAACGTCAATTTCTCGAAATGACTTCGAGACTACATATTTTCAGCTTTTGATGCAGAATCAAAATATATAAAAAGGGCTTCATAATGTTGAAAGAAATTCTAACTTCTGACAATTATTGGCGAAGATACATCCGTTTGAATTTGGAAACAGAAACTTAAAACGTCGATTTCTCGAAATGACTTCAAGACTACATATTTTCAGTTTTTGATGCAGAGTCAAAATATATAAAGAGGGCTTCATAATGTTGAAAGAAATTCTGACTTCTGCCAATTATTGGCGAAGATACATCCGTTTGAATTTGGAAACCGAAACTTTAAACGTCAATTTCTCGAAATGACTTCGCGACTACAGCTTTTGATGCAGAGTCAAAATATATAAAAAGGGCTTCATAATGTTGAAAGAAATTCTAACTTCTGACAATTATTGGCGAAGATACATCCGTTTGAATTTGGAAACAGAAACTTAAAACGTCAATTTCTCGAAATGACTTTGAGACTACATATTTTCAGCTTTTGATACAGAGTCAAAATATATAAAAAGGGCTTCATAATGTTGAAAGAAATTCTAACTTCTGACAATTATTGGCGAAGATACATCCGTTTGAATTTGGAAACAGAAACTTAAAACGTCAATTTCTTGAAATGACTTCGAGACTACATATTTTCAGCTTTTGATGCAGAATCAAAATATATAAAAAGGGCTTCATTATGTTGAGTGAAATTCTAACTTCTGACAATTATTGGCGAAGATACATCCGTTTGAATTTGGAAACCGAAACTTAAAACGTCAATTTCTCGAAATGACTTCGAGACTACATATTTTCAGCTTTTGATGCAGAGTCAAAATATATAATAAGGGCTTCATAATGTTGAAAGAAATTCTAACTTCTGACAATTATTGGCGAAGATACATCCGTTTGAATTTGAAACAGAAACTTAAAACGTCAATTTCTCGAAATGACTTCGAGACTACATATTTTCAGCTTTTGATGCATAGTCAAAATATATAAATAGGGCTTCATAATGTTGAAAGAAATTCTAACTTCTGACAATTATTGGCGAAGATACATCCATTTGAATTTGGAAACAGAAACTTAAAACGTCAATTTCTCGAAATGACTTCGAGACTACATATTTTCAGCTTTTGATGCAGAATCAAAATATATAAAAAGGGCTTCATAATGTTGAAAGAAATTCTAACTTCTGACAATTATTGGCGAAGATACATCCGTTTGAATTTGGAAACAGAAACTTAAAACGTCGATTTCTCGAAATGACTTCAAGACTACATATTTTCAGTTTTTGATGCAGAGTCAAAATATATAAAGAGGGCTTCATAATGTTGAAAGAAATTCTGACTTCTGCCAATTATTGGCGAAGATACATCCGTTTGAATTTGGAAACCGAAACTTTAAACGTCAATTTCTCGAAATGACTTCGCGACTACAGCTTTTGATGCAGAGTCAAAATATATAAAAAGGGCTTCATAATGTTGAAAGAAATTCTAACTTCTGACAATTATTGGCGAAGATACATCCGTTTGAATTTGGAAACAGAAACTTAAAACGTCAATTTCTCGAAATGACTTTGAGACTACATATTTTCAGCTTTTGATACAGAGTCAAAATATATAAAAAGGGCTTCATAATGTTGAAAGAAATTCTAACTTCTGACAATTATTGGCGAAGATACATCCGTTTGAATTTGGAAACAGAAACTTAAAACGTCAATTTCTTGAAATGACTTCGAGACTACATATTTTCAGCTTTTGATGCAGAATCAAAATATATAAAAAGGGCTTCATTATGTTGAGTGAAATTCTAACTTCTGACAATTATTGGCGAAGATACATCCGTTTGAATTTGGAAACAGAAACTTAAAACGTCAATTTCTCGAAATGACTTCGAGACTACATATTTTCAGCTTTTGATGCAGAGTCAAAATATATAATAAGGGCTTCATAATGTTGAAAGAAATTCTAACTTCTGACAATTATTGGCGAAGATACATCCGTTTGAATTTGGAAACAGAAACTTAAAACGTCAATTTCTCGAAATGACTTCGAGACTACATATTTTCAGCTTTTGATGCATAGTCAAAATATATAAAAAGGGCTCCATAATGTTGAAAGAAATTCTAACTTCTGACAATTATTGGCGAAGATACATCCATTTGAATTTGGAAACAGAAACTTAAAACGTCAATTTCTCGAAATGACTTCGCGACTACATATTTTCAGCTTTTGATGCAGAGTCAAAATATATAAAAAGGGCTTCATAATGTTGAAAGAAATTCTAACTTCTGACAATAATTGAAAGAAATTCTAACTTCTGACAATTATTGGCGAAGATACATCCGTTTGAATTTGGAAACAGAAACTTAAAACGTCGATTTCTCGAAATGACTTCAAGACTACATATTTTCAGTTTTTGATGCAGAGTCAAAATATATAAAGAGGGCTTCATAATGTTGAAAGAAATTCTGACTTCTGCCAATTATTGGCGAAGATACATCCGTTTGAATTTGGAAACCGAAACTTTAAACGTCAATTTCTCGAAATGACTTCGCGACTACAGCTTTTGATGCAGAGTCAAAATATATAAAAAGGGCTTCATAATGTTGAAAGAAATTCTAACTTCTGACAATTATTGGCGAAGATACATCCGTTTGAATTTGGAAACAGAAACTTAAAACGTCAATTTCTCGAAATGACTTTGAGACTACATATTTTCAGCTTTTGATACAGAGTCAAAATATATAAAAAGGGCTTCATAATGTTGAAAGAAATTCTAACTTCTGACAATTATTGGCGAAGATACATCCGTTTGAATTTGGAAACAGAAACTTAAAACGTCAATTTCTTGAAATGACTTCGAGACTACATATTTTCAGCTTTTGATGCAGAATCAAAATATATAAAAAGGGCTTCATTATGTTGAGTGAAATTCTAACTTCTGACAATTATTGGCGAAGATACATCCGTTTGAATTTGGAAACAGAAACTTAAAACGTCAATTTCTCGAAATGACTTCGAGACTACATATTTTCAGCTTTTGATGCAGAGTCAAAATATATAATAAGGGCTTCATAATGTTGAAAGAAATTCTAACTTCTGACAATTATTGGCGAAGATACATCCGTTTGAACTTGGAAACAGAAACTTAAAACGTCAATTTCTCGAAATGACTTCGAGACTACATATTTTCAGCTTTTGATGCATAGTCAAAATATATAAAAAGGGCTCCATAATGTTGAAAGAAATTCTAACTTCTGACAATTATTGGCGAAGATACATCCATTTGAATTTGGAAACAGAAACTTAAAACGTCAATTTCTCGAAATGACTTCGAGACTACATATTTTCAGCTTTTGATGCAGAATCAAAATATATATAAAAAGGGCTTCATAATGTTGAAAGAAATTCTAACTTCTGACAATTATTGGCGAAGATACATTTGTTTGAATTTAGAAACAGAAACTTAAAACGTCGATTTCTCGAAATGACTTCGAGACTACATATTTTCAGCTTTTGATGCAGAATCAAAATATATAAAAAGGGCTTCATAATGTTGAAAGAAATTCTAACTTCTGGCAATTATTGGCGAAGATACATTCGTTTGAATTTGGAAACAGAAACTTAAAACGTCAATTTCTCGAAATGACTTCGAGACTACATATTTTCAGCTTTTGATGCAGAGTCAAAATATATAAAAAGGGTTTCATAATGTTGAAAGAAATTCTAACTTCTGACAATTATTGGCGAAGATACATCCGTTTGAATTTGGAAACAGAAACTTAAAACGTCAATTTCTCGAAATGACTTTGAGACTACATATTTTCAGCTTTTGATGCAGAATCAAAATATATAAAAAGGGCTTCATAATGTTGAAAGAAATTCTGACTTCTGACAATTATTGGCGAAGATACATCCGTTTGAATTTGGAAACAGAAATTTAAAACGTCAATTTCTCGAAATGACTTCGAGACTACATATTTTCAGCTTTTGATGCAGAATCAAAATATATAAAAAGGGCTTCATAATGTTGAAAGAAATTCTAACTTCTGGCAATTATTGGCGAAGATACATCCGTTTGAATTTGGAAACAGAAACTTAAAACGTCAATTTCTCGAAATGACTTCGAGACTACATATTTTCAGCTTTTGATGCAGAGTCAAAATATATAAAAAGGGATTCATAATGTTGAAAGAAATTCTAACTTCTGATAATTATTGGCGAAGATACATCCGTTTGAATTTGGAAACAGAAACTTAAAACGTCAATTTCTCGAAATGACTTCGAGACTACATATTTTCAGCTTTTGATGCAGAATCAAAATATATAAAAAGGGCTTCATAATGTTGAAAGAAATTCTAACTTCTGACAATTATTGGCGAAGATACATCCGTTTGAATTTGGAAACCGAAACTTAAAACGTCAATTTCTCGAAATGACTTCGCGACTACATATTTTCAGCTTTTGATGCAGAGTCAAAATATATAAAAAGGGCTTCATAATGTTGAAAGAAATTCTAACTTCTGACAATTATTGGCGAAGATACATCCGTTTGAATTTGGAAACAGAAACTTAAAACGTCAATTTCGCGAAATGACTTCGAGCCTACATATTTTCAGCTTTTGATGCAGGGTCAAAATATATAAAAGGGCTTCATAATGTTGAAAGAAATTCTAACTTCTGACAATTATTGGCGAAGATACATCCGTTTGAATTTGGAAACAGAAACTTAAAACGTCAATTTCTCGAAATGACTTCGAGACTACATATTTTCAGCTTTTGATGCAGAATCAAAATATATAAAAAGGGCTTCATAATGTTGAAAGAAATTCTAACTTCTGACAATTATTGGCGAAGATACATCCGTTTGAATTTGGAAACAGAAACTTAAAACGTCAATTTCTCGAAACGACTTCGAGACTACATATTTTCAGCATTTGATGCATAGTCAAAATATATAAAAAGGGCTTCATAATGTTGAAAGAAATTCTAACTTCTGACAATTATTGGCGAAGATACATCCGTTTGAATTTGGAAACAGAAACTTAAAACGTCAATTTCTCGAAATGACTTCGAGACTACATATTTTCAGCTTTTGATGCAGGGTCAAAATATATAAAAAGGGCTTCATAATGTTGAAAGAAATTCTAACTTCTGACAATTATTGGCGAAGATACATCCGTTTGAATTTGGAAACAGAAACTTAAAACGTCAATTTCTCGAAATGACTTCAAGACTACATATTTTCAGCTTTTGATGCATAGTCAAAATATATAAAAAGGGCTTCATAATGTTGAAAGAAATTCTAACTTCTGACAATTATTGGCGAAGATACATCCGTTTGAATTTGGAAACAGAAACTTAAAACGTCGATTTCTCGAAATGACTTCAAGACTACATATTTTCAGTTTTTGATGCATAGTCAAAATATATAAAGAGGGCTTCATAATGTTGAAAGAAATTCTGACTTCTGCCAATTATTGGCGAAGATACATCCGTTTGAATTTGGAAACCGAAACTTTAAACGTCAATTTCTCGAAATGACTTCGCGACTACAGCTTTTGATGCATAGTCAAAATATATAAAAAGGGCTTCATAATGTTGAAAGAAATTCTAACTTCTGACAATTATTGGCGAAGATACATCCGTTTGAATTTGGAAACAGAAACTTAAAACGTCAATTTCTCGAAATGACTTCGAGACTACATATTTTCAGCTTTTGATGCAGGGTCAAAATATATAAAAAAGGGCTTCATAATGTTGAAAGAAATTCTAACTTCTGACAATTATTGGCGAAGATACATCCGTTTGAATTTGAAAACAGAAACTTAAAACGTCAATTTCTCGAAATGACTTCAAGACTACATATTTTCAGCTTTTGATGCAGAATCAAAATATATAAAAAGGGCTTCATTATGTTGAGTGAAATTCTAACTTCTGACAATTATTGGCGAAGATACATCCGTTTGAATTTGGAAACAGAAACTTAAAACGTCGATTTCTCGAAATGACTTCAAGACTACATATTTTCAGTTTTTGATGCATAGTCAAAATATATAAAGAGGGCTTCATAATGTTGAAAGAAATTCTGACTTCTGCCAATTATTGGCGAAGATACATCCGTTTGAATTTGGAAACCGAAACTTTAAACGTCAATTTCTCGAAATGACTTCGCGACTATTTTCAGCTTTTGATGCAGAGTCAAAATATATAAAAAGGGCTTCATAATGTTGAAAGAAATTCTAACTTCTGACAATTATTGGCGAAGATACATCCGTTTGAATTTGGAAACAGAAACTTAAAACGTCAATTTCTCGAAATGACTTTGAGACTACATATTTTCAGCTTTTGATACAGAGTCAAAATATATAAAAAGGGCTTCATAATGTTGAAAGAAATTCTAACTTCTGACAATTATTGGCGAAGATACATCCGTTTGAATTTGGAAACAGAAACTTAAAACGTCAATTTCTTGAAATGACTTCGAGACTACATATTTTCAGCTTTTGATGCAGAATCAAAATATATAAAAAGGGCTTCATAATGTTGAATGAAATTCTAACTTCTGACAATTATTGGCGAAGATACATCCGTTTGAATTTGGAAACAGAAACTTAAAACGTCAATTTCTCGAAATGACTTCGAGACTACATATTTTCAGCTTTTGATGCAGAGTCAAAATATATAATAAGGGCTTCATAATGTTGAAAGAAATTCTAACTTCTGACAATTATTGGCGAAGATACATCCGTTTGAATTTGGAAACAGAAACTTAAAACGTCGATTTCTCGAAATGACTTCGAGACTACATATTTTCAGCTTTTGATGCAGGGTCAAAATATATAAAAAGGGCTCCATAATGTTGAAAGAAATTCTAACTTCTGACAATTATTGGCGAAGATACATCCATTTGAATTTAGAAACAGAAACTTAAAACGTCAATTTCTCGAAATGACTTCGAGACTACATATTTTCAGCTTTTGATGCAGAATCAAAATATATAAAAAGGGCTTCATAATGTTGAAAGAAATTCTAACTTCTGACAATTATTGGCGAAGATACATTTGTTTGAATTTAGAAACAGAAACTTAAAACATCGATTTCTCGAAATGACTTCAAGACTACATATTTTCAGCTTTTGATGAAGAATCAAAATATATAAAAAGGGCTTCATAATGTTGAAAGAAATTCTAACTGCTGACAATTATTGGCGAAGATACATCCGTTTGAATTTGAAAACCGAAACTTTAAACGTCATTTCTCGAATGACTTCGCGACTACATATTTTCAGCATTTGATGCAGAGTCAAAATATATAAAAAGGGCTTCATAATGTTGAAAGAAATTCTGACTTCTGACAATTATTGGCGAAGATACATCCGTTTGAATTTGGAAACCGAAACTTTAAACGTCAATTTCTTGAAATGACTTCGCGACTACATATTTTCAACTTTTGATGCAGAGTCAAAATATATAAAAAGGGCTTCATAATGTTGAAAGAAATTCTAACTTCTGACAATTATTGGCGAAGATACATCCGTTTGAATTTGGAAACAGAAACTTAAAACGTCAATTTCTCGAAATGACTTTGGGACTACATATTTTCAGCTTTTGATGCAGAGTCAAAATATATAAAAAGGGCTTCATAATGTTGAAAGAAATTCTAACTTCTGACAATTATTGGCGAAGATACATCCGTTTGAATTTGGAAACAGAAACTTAAAACGTCAATTTCGCGAAATGACTTCGAGACTACATATTTTCAGCGTTTGATGCAGAATCAAAATATATAAAAAGGGCTTCATAATGTTGAAAGAAATTCTAACTTCTGACAATTATTGGCGAAGATACATCCGTTTGAATTTGGAAACAGAAACTTAAAACGTCGATTTCTCGAAATGACTTCGAGACTACATATTTTCAGCTTTTGATGCAGAGTCAAAATATATAAAAAGGGCTTCGTAATGTTGAAAGAAATTCTAACTTCTGACAATTATTGGCGAAGATACATCCGTTTGAATTTGGAAACAGAAACTTAAAACGTCAATTTCTCGAAATGACTTCGAGACTACATATTTTCAGCTTTTGATGCAGAACCAAAATATATAAAAAGGGCTTCATAATGTTGAAAGAAATTCTAACTTCTGACAATTATTGGCGAAGATACATCCGTTTGAATTTGGAAACAGAAACTTAAAACGTCAATTTCTCGAAATGACTTCGAGACAACATATTTTCAGCTTTTGATGCAGAGTCAAAATATATAAAAAGGGCTTCATAATGTTGAAAGAAATTCTAACTTCTGACAATTATTGGCGAAGATACATCCGTTTGAATTTGGAAACCGAAACTTTAAACGTCAATTTCTCGAAATGACTTCGCGACTATCAGCTTTTGATGCAGAGTCAAAATATATAAAAAGGGCTTCATAATGTTGAAAGAAATTCTAACTTCTGACAATTATTGGCGAAGATACATCCGTTTGAATTTGGAAACAGAAACTTAAAACGTCAATTTCGCGAAATGACTTCGAGACTACATATTTTCAGCTTTTGATGCAGAACCAAAATATATAAAAAGGGCTTCATAATGTTGAAAGAAATTCTAACTTCTGACAATTATTGGCGAAGATACATCCATTTGAATTTGGAAACAGAAACTTAAAACGTCAATTTCTCGAAATGACTTCAAGACAACATATTTTCAGCTTTTGATGCATAGTCAAAATATATAAAAAGGGCTTCATAATGTTGAAAGAAATTCTAACTTCTGACAATTATTGGCGAAGATACATCCGTTTGAATTTGGAAACAGAAACTTAAAACGTCAATTTCTCGAAATGACTTCAAGACTACATATTTTCAGCTTTTGATGCAGAATCAAAATATATAAAAAGGGCTTCATAATGTTGAAAGAAATTCTAACTTCTGACAATTATTGGCGAAGATACATCCGTTTGAATTTGGAAACAGAAACTTAAAACGTAAATTTCTCGAAATGACTTCGAGACTACATATTTCCAGCTTTTGATGCATAGTCAAAATATATAAAAAGGGCTTCATAATGTTGAAAGAAATTCTGACTTCTGACAATTATTGGCGAAGATACATCCGTTTGAATTGGAAACAGAAACCTAAAACGTCAATTTCTCGAAATGACTTCGAGACTACATATTTTCAGCTTTTGATGCAGAATCAAAATATATAAAAAGGGCTTCATAATGTTGAAAGAAATTCTAACTGCTGACAATTATTGGCGAAGATACATCCGTTTGAATTTGGAAACCGAAACTTAAAACGTCAATTTCTCGAAATGACTTCGCGACTACATATTTTCAGCTTTTGATGCAGAGTCAAAATATATAAAAAGGGCTTCATAATGTTGAAAAAATTCTAACTTCTGACAATTATTGGCGAAGATACATCCGTTTGAATTTGGAAACAGAAACTTAAAACGTCAATTTCTCGAAATGACTTCAAGACTACATATTTTGAGCTTTTGATGCAGAATCAAAATATATAAAAAGGGCTTCATAATGTTGAAACACAAACTTAAAACGTCAATTTCTCGAAATGAATTCGCGACTACATATTTTCAGCTTTTGATGCAGAGTCAAAATATATAAAAAGGGCTTCATAATGTTGAAAGAAATTCTAAATTCTGACAATTATTGGCGAAGATACATCCGTTTGAATTTGGAAACAGAAACTTAAAACGTCAATTTCTCGAAATGACTTTGAGACTACATATTTTCAGCTTTTGATGCAGAGTCAAAATATATAAAAAGGGCTTCATAATGTTGAAAGAAATTCTAACTTCTGACAATTATTGGCGAAGATACATCCGTTTGAATTTGGAAACCGAAACTCAAAACGTCGATTTCTCGAAATGACTTCGAGACTACATATTTTCAGCTTTTGATGCAGAGTCAAAATATATAAAAAGGGCTTCATAATGTTGAAAGAAATTCTAACTTCTGACAATTATTGGCGAAGATACATCCGTTTGAATTTGGAAACAGAAACTTAAACGTCAATTTCTCGAAATGACTTCGAGACTACATATTTTCAGCTTTTGATGCATAGTCAAAATATATAAAAAGGGCTTCATAATGTTGAAAAAAATTCTAACTTCTGACAATTATTGGCGAAGATACATCCGTTTGAATTTGGAAACAGAAACTTAAAACGTCAATTTCTCGAAATGACTTCGAGACTACATATTTTGAGCTTTTGATGCAGAATCAAAATATATAAAAAGGGCTTCATAATGTTGAAAGAAATTCTAACTGCTGACAATTATTGGCGAAGATACATCCGTTTGAATTTGGAAACCGAAACTTAAAACATCAATTTCTCGAAATGACTTCGCGACTACATATTTTCAGCTTTTGATGCAGAGTCAAAATATATAAAAAGGGCTTCATAATGTTGAAAGAAATTCTAACTTCTGACAATTATTGGCGAAGATACATCCGTTTGAATTTGGAAACCGAAACTTAAAACGTCAATTTCTCGAAATGACTTCGAGACTACATATTTTCAGCTTTTGATGCAGAATCAAAATATATGAAAAGCGCTTCATAATGTTGAAAGAAATTCTAACTGCTGACAATTATTGGCGAAGATACATCCGGTTGAATTTGGAAACCGAAACTTAAAACGTCGATTTCTCGAAATGACTTTGAGACTACATATTTTCAGCTTTTGATGCAGAGTCAAAATATATAAAAAGGGCTTCATAATGTTGAAAGAAATTCTAACTTCTGACAATTATTGGCGAAGATACATCCGTTTGAATTTGGGAAAAGAAACTTAAGCCGCCAATATCTCGAAATGACTTCGAGACTACATATTTTCAGCTTTTGGTGCAGAATCAAAATATTTAAAAAGGGCTTCATAATGTTGAAAGAAATTCAAACTTCTGACAATTATTGACGAAGATACATCCGTTTGAATTTGGAAACAGAGACTTAAAACGTCGATTTCTCGAAATGACTTTGAGACTACATATTTTCAGCTTTTGATGCAGAATCAAAATATATAAAAAGGGGTTCATAATGTTGAAAGAAATTCTAACATCTGACAATTATTGGCGAAGATACATCCGTTTGAATTTGGAAACCGAAACTTAAAACGTCAATTTCTCGAAATGACTTCGAGACTACATATTTTCAGCTTTTGGTGCAGAATCAAAATATATAAAAAGGGCTTCATAATGTTGAAAGAAATTCTAACATCTGACAATTATTGGCGAAGATACATCCGTTTGAATTTGGGAAAAGAAACTTAAGCCGCCAATATCTCGAAATGACTTCGAGACTACATATTTTCAGCTTTTGATGCAGAATCAAAATATTTAAAAAGGGCTTCATAATGTTGAAAGAAATTCTAACTTCTGACAATTATTGACGAAGATACATCCGTTTGAATTTGGAAACCGAAACTTAAAACGTCAATTTCTCGAAATGACTTCGAGACTACATATTTTCAGCTTTTGGTGCAGAATCAAAATATATAAAAAGGGCTTCATAATGTTGAAAGAAATTCTAACTTCTGACAATTATTGGCGAAGATACATCCGTTTGAATTTGGAAACCGAAACTTAAAACGTCAATTTCTCGAAATGACTTCGCGACTACATATTTTCAGCTTTTGATGCAGAGTCAAAATATATAAAAAGGGCTTCATAATGTTGAAAGAAATTCTAACATCTGACAATTATTGGCGAAGATACATCCGTTTGAATTTGGAAACAGAAACTTAAAACGTCAATTTCTCGAAATGACTTCGCGACTACATATTTTCAGCTTTTGATGCAGAGTCAAAATATATAAAAAGGGCTTCATAAAGTTGAAAGAAATTCTGGCTTTGACAATTATTGGCGAAGATACATCCGTTTGAATTTGGGAAAATAAACTTAAAACGCCAATATCTCGAAATGACTTCGAGACTACATATTTTCAGCTTTTGATGCAGAGTCATAATATATAAAAAGGGCTTCATAATGTTGAAAGAAATTCTAACTTCTGACAATTATTGGCGAAGATACATCCGTTTGAATTTGGAAACAGAAACTTAAAACGTCAATTTCTCGAAATGACTTCGAGACTACATATTTTCAGCTTTTGATGCAGAATCAAAATATATAAAAAGGGCTTCATAATGTTGAAAGAAATTCTAACTTCTGACAATTATTGGCGAAGATACATCCGTTTGAATTTGGAAACAGAAACTTAAAACGTCGATTTCTCGAAATGACTTTGAGACTACATATTTTCAGCTTTTGATGCAGAATCAAAATATTTAAAAAGGGCTTCATAATGTTGAAAGAAATTCTAACTTCTGACAATTATTGGCGAAGATACATCCGTTTGAATTTGGAAACAGAAACTTAAAACGTCAATTTCTCGAAATGACTTCGAGACTACATATTTTCAGCTTTTGATGCAGAATCAAAATATATAAAAAGGGGTTCATAATGTTGAAAGAAATTCTAACATCTGACAATTATTGGCGAAGATACATCCGTTTGAATTTGGAAACCGAAACTTAAAACGTCAATTTCTCGAAATGACTTCGAGACTACATATTTTCAGCTTTTGATGCAGAGTCATAATATATAAAAAGGGCTTCATAATGTTGAAAGAAATTCTAACTTCTGACAATTATTGGCGAAGATACATCCATTTGAATTTGGAAACAGAAACTTAAAACGTCAATTTCTCGAAATGACTTCGAGACTACATATTTTCAGCTTTTGATGCAGAATCAAAATATATAAAAAAGGGCTTCATAATGTTGAAAAGAAATTCTAACTTCTGACAAATATTGGGCGAAGATACATCCGTTTGAATTTGGGAAACAGAAAACTTAAAACGTCCATTTCTCGAAATGACTTCGAGACTTCATATTTTCAGCTTTTGATGCACAGTCAAAATATATAAAAAGGGCTTCATAATGTTGAAAGAAACTCTAACTTCTGACAATTATTGGCGAATATACATCCATTTGAATTTGGAAACAGAAACTTAAAACGTCAATTTCTCGAAATGACTTCGAGACTACATATTTTCAGCTTTTGATGCAGAATCAAAATATATTAAAAGGGCTTCATAATGTTAAAAGAAATTCTAACTTCTGACAATTATTGGCGAAGATACATCCGTTTGAATTTGGAAACAGAAACTTTAAACGTCAATTTCTCGAAATGACTTCGAGACTACATAATTTCAGCTTTTGATGCATAGTCAAAATATATAAAAAGGGCTTCATAATGTTGAAAGAAATTCTAACTTCTGACAATTATTGGCGAAGATACATCCGTTTGAATTTGGAAACCGAAACTTAAAACGTCAATTTCTCGAAATGACTTCGAGACTACATATTTTCAGCTTTTGATGCAGAATCAAAATATATAAAAAGGGCTTCATAATGTTGAAAGAAATTCTAACTTATGACAATTATTGGCGAAGATACATCCGTTTGAATTTGGAAACAGAAACTTAAAACGTCAATTTCTCGAAATGACTTCAAGACTACATATTTTCAGCTTTTGATGCAGAATCAAAATATATAAAAAGGGCTTCATAATGTTGAAAGAAATTCTAACTTCTGACAATTATTGGCGAAGATACATCCGTTTGAATTTGGAAACAGAAACTTAAAACGTCAATTTCGCGAAATGACTTCGAGACTACATATTTTTAGCTTTTGATGCAGAATCAAAATATATAAAAAGGGCTTCATAATGTTGAAAGAAATTCTAACTTCTGACAATTATTGGCGAAGATACATCCATTTGAATTTGGAAACAGAAACTTAAAACGTCAATTTCTCGAAATGACTTCGAGACTACATATTTTCAGCTTTTGATGCAGAATCAAAATATATAAAAAGGGCTTCATAATGTTGAAAGAAATTCTAACATCTGACAATTATTGGCGAAGATACATCCGTTTGAATTTGGAAACAGAAACTTAAAACGTCAATTTCTCGAAATGACTTCGCGACTACATATTTTCAGCTTTTGATGCAGAGTCAAAATATATAAAAAGGGCTTCATAATGTTGAAAGAAATTCTAACTTCTGACAATGATTGGCGAAGATACATCCGTTTGAATTTGGAAACAGAAACTTAAAACGTCAATTTCTCGAAATGACTTCGAGACTACATATTTTCAACTTTTGATGCAGAATCAAAATATATAAAAAGGGCTTCATAATGTTGAAAGAAATTCTAACTTCTGACAATTATTGGCGAATATACATCCGTTTGAATTTGGAAACAGAAACTTAAAACGTCAATTTCTCGAAATGACTTCGAGACTACATATTTTCAGCTTTTGATGCAGAGTCAAAATATATAAAAAGGGCTTCATAATGTTGAAAGAAATTCTGACTTCTGCCAATTATTGGCGAAGATACATCCGTTTGAATTTGGAAACCGAAACTTAAAACGTCAATTTCTCGAAATGACTTCGCGACTACATATTTTCAGCTTTTGATGCAGAGTCAAAATATATAAAAAGGGCTTCATAATGTTGAAAGAAATTCTAACTTCTGACAATTATTGGCGAAGATACATCCGTTTGAATTTGGAAACAGAAACTTAAAACGTCAATTTCTCGAAATGACTTCGAGACTACATATTTTCAGCTTTTGAAGCAGAGTCAAAATATATAAAAAGGGCTTCATAATGTTGAAAGAAATTCTAACTTCTGACAATTATTGGCGAAGATACATCCGTTTGAATTTGGAAACCGAAACTTAAAACGTCAATTTCTCGAAATGACTTCGAGACTACATATTTTTAGCTTTTGATGCAGAATCAAAATATATAAAAAGGGCTTCATAATGTTGAAAGAAATTCTAACTTCTGACAATTATTGGCGAAGATATATCCGTTTGAATTTGGAAACAGAAACTTAAAACGTCGATTTCTCGAAATGACTTCAAGACTACATATTTTCAGCTTTTGATGCAGAATCAAAATATATAAAAAGGGCTTCATAATGTTGAAAGAAATTCTGACTTCTGCCAATTATTGGCGAAGATACATCCGTTTGAATTTGGAAACCGAAACTTAAAACGTCAATTTCTCGAAATGACTTCGCGACTACATATTTTCAGCTTTTGATGCAGAGTCAAAATATATAAAAAGGGCTTCATAATGTTGAAAGAAATTCTAACTTCTGACAATTATTGGCGAAGATACATCCGTTTGAATTTGGAAACAGAAACTTAAAACGTCAATTTCTCGAAATGACTTCGAGACTACATATTTTCAGCTTTTGAAGCAGAGTCAAAATATATAAAAAGGGCTTCATAATGTTGAAAGAAATTCTAACTTCTGACAATTATTGGCGAAGATACATCCGTTTGAATTTGGAAACAGAAACTTAAAACGTCAATTTCTCGAAATGACTTCGAGACTACATATTTTCAGCTTTTGATGCAGAATCAAAATATATAAAAAGGGCTTCATAATGTTGAAAGAAATTCTAACTTCTGACAATTATTGGCGAAGATACATCCGTTTGAATTTGGAAACAGAAACTTAAAACGTCAATTTCTCGAAATGACTTCGAGACTACATATTTTCAGCTTTTGATGCAGAATCAAAATATATTAAAAGGGCTTCATAATGTTAAAAGAAATTCTAACTTCTGACAATTATTGGCGAAGATACATCCGTTTGAATTTGGAAACAGAAACTTTAAACGTCAATTTCTCGAAATGACTTCGAGACTACATAATTTCAGCTTTTTGATGCATAGTCAAAATATATAAAAAGGGCTTCATAATGTTGAAAGAAATTCTAACTTCTGACAATTATTGGCGAAGATACATCCGTTTGAATTTGGAAACCGAAACTTAAAACGTCAATTTCTCGAAATGACTTCGCGACTACATATTTTCAGCTTTTGATGCAGAGTCAAAATATATAAAAAAGGGCTTCATAATGTTGAAAGAAATTCTAACTTATGACAATTATTGGCGAAGATACATCCGTTTGAATTTGGAAACAGAAACTTAAAACGTCAATTTCTCGAAATGACTTCAAGACTACATATTTTCAGCTTTTGATGCAGAATCAAAATATATAAAAAGGGCTTCATAATGTTGAAAGAAATTCTAACTTCTGACAATTATTGGCGAAGATACATCCGTTTGAATTTGGAAACAGAAACTTAAAACGTCAATTTCGCGAAATGACTTCGAGACTACATATTTTTAGCTTTTGATGCAGAATCAAAATATATAAAAAAGGGCTTCATAATGTTGAAAGAAATTCTAACTTCTGACAATTATTGGCGAAGATACATCCATTTGAATTTGGAAACAGAAACTTAAAACGTCAATTTCGCGAAATGACTTCGAGACTACATATTTTCAGCTTTTGATGCAGAATCAAAATATATAAAAAGGGCTTCATAATGTTGAAAGAAATTCTAACATCTGACAATTATTGGCGAAGATACATCCGTTTGAATTTGGAAACAGAAACTTAAAACGTCAATTTCTCGAAATGACTTCGCGACTACATATTTTCAGCTTTTGATGCAGAGTCAAAATATATAAAAAGGGCTTCATAATGTTGAAAGAAATTCTAACTTCTGACAATGATTGGCGAAGATACATCAGCTTGAATTTGGAAACAGAAACTTAAAACGTCAATTTCTCGAAATGACTTCGAGACTACATATTTTCAACTTTTGATGCAGAATCAAAATATATAAAAAGGGCTTCATAATGTTGAAAGAAATTCTAACTTCTGACAATTATTGGCGAATATACATCCGTTTGAATTTGGAAACAGAAACTTAAAACGTCAATTTCTCGAAATGACTTCGAGACTACATATTTTCAGCTTTTGATGCAGAGTCAAAATATATAAAAAGGGCTTCATAATGTTGAAAGAAATTCTAACTTCTGCCAATTATTGGCGAAGATACATCCGTTTGAATTTGGAAACCGAAACTTAAAACGTCAATTTCTCGAAATGACTTCGAGACTACATATTTTCAGCTTGTGATGCAGAATCAAAATATATAAAAAGGGCTTCATAATGTTGAAAGAAATTCTAACTTCCTGACAATTATTGGCAAAGATACATCCGTTTGAATTTGGAAACAGAATCTTAAAACGTTAATTTCTCGAATTGACTTCGAGACTACATATTTTCAGCTTTTGAAGCAGAGTCAAAATATATAAAAAGGGCTTCATAATGTTGAAAGAAATTCTAACTTCTGACAATTATTGGCGAAGATACATCCGTTTGAATTTGGAAACAGAAACTTAAAACGTCAATTTCTCGAAATGACTTCGAGACTACATATTTTTAGCTTTTGATGCAGAATTAAAATATATAAAAAGGGCTTCATAATGTTGAAAGAAATTCTAACTTCTGACAATTATTGGCGAAGATACATCCGTTTGAATTTGGAAACAGAAACTTAAAACGTCAATTTCTCGAATTGACTTCAAGACTACATATTTTCAGCTTTTGATGCAGAATCAAAATATATAAAAAGGGGCTTCATAATGTTGAAAGAAATTCTGACTTCTGCCAATTATTGGCGAAGATACATCCGTTTGAATTTGGAAACCGAAACTTAAAACGTCAATTTCTCGAAATGACTTCGCGACTACATATTTTCAGCTTTTGATGCAGAGTCAAAATATATAAAAAGGGCTTCATAATGTTGAAAGAAATTCTAACTTCTGACAATTATTGGCGAAGATACATCCGTTTGAATTTGGAAACAGAAACTTAAAACGTCAATTTCTCGAAATGACTTCGAGACTACATATTTTCAGCTTTTGAAGCAGAGTCAAAATATATAAAATGGGCTTCATAATGTTGAAAGAAATTCTAACTTCTGACAATTATTGGCGAAGATACATCCGTTTGAATTTGGAAACAGAAACTTAAAACGTCAATTTCTCGAAATGACTTCGAGACTACATATTTTCAGCTTTTGATGCAGAATCAAAATATATAAAAGGGGCTTCATAATGTTGAAAGAAATTCTAACTTCTGACAATTATTGGCGAAGATACATCCGTTTGAATTTGGAAACAGAAACTTAAAACGTCGATTTCTCGAAATGACTTCGAGACTACATATTTTCAGCTTTTGATGCACAGTCAAAATATATAAAAGGGCTTCATAATGTTGAAAGAAATTCTAACTTCTGACAATTATTGGCGAAGATACATCCGTTTGAATTTGGAAACAGAAACTTAAAACGTCAATTTCGCGAAATGACTTCGAGACTACATATTT
>NW_025063059.1:0-11091 GCF_018153295.1 Drosophila grimshawi
TTTTGAGAATTTACTCGATCTTTGGAACAAAACTGCATTAAAGTAATTTGACTTCCGACTCATCTACGAAGGATATTAAGGGATATTCTTCGATTAATAGAAAATATATGGCGAACATTAAATAGGGTCTACCCTGAAATAAACGGTCTTATCTTCGTCAAAAATTGCCCCATTTCAATTATAAAGGTATTTTTAGAATTCGCTTGATCTTTGAAACAAAACTGCATTAAAATAATTTGACTTCCGACTCATCTAAGAAAGATATTAAGGGATATTCTGTGATTATCAGAAAATATATGGAGAGCATTAAATAGGGTCAACCTTGAAATAAATGGCTATATCTTCGTCAAACATTGCCCCATTTCAAATATAAAGGTATTTTTAGAATTTACTCAATCTTTGGAACAAAACTGCATTAAAATAATTTGACTTCCGACTCATCTAAGAAAGATATTAAGGGATATTCTTCGATTAATAGAAAATATATGGCGAACATTAAATAGGGTCTACCCTGAAATAAATGGCCATATCTTCGTCAAAAATTGCCCCATTTCAATTATAAAGGTATTTTGAGATATTACTCGATCTTTGGAATAAAACTGCATTAAAATAATTTGACTTCCGACTCATCTAAGAAAGATATTAAGGGATATTCTTCGATTAATAGAAAATATATGGCAAACATTAAATAGGGTCAACCTTGAAATAAATGGCCATATCTTCGTCTAAAATTGCCTCATTTCAATTATAAAAGTATTTTTAGAATTGACACGATCTTTGGAACAAAACTGCATTAAAATAATTTGACTTCCGACTTATCTAAGAAAGATATTAAGGGATATTCTTCGATTAATGGAAAATATATGGTAGATATTGAATAGGTCAACCTTGAAATAAATGTCCATATCTTCGTCAAAAATTACCCCATTTCAAATATAAAGGTATTTTTAGAATTGACACGATCTTTGGAACAAAACTGCATTAAAATAATTTGACTTTCGACTCATCTAAGAAAGATATTAAGGGATATTCTTCGATTAATAGAAAATATATGGCGAACATTAAATAGGGTCTACCCTGAAATAAATGGCCATATCTTCGTCAAAAATTGCCCCATTTCAATTATAAAGGTGTTTTTAGACTTCACTCGATCTTTGGAACAAAACTGCATTAAAATAATTTGACTTCCGACTCATCTAAGAAAGATATTAAGGGATATTCTTCGATAAATAGAAAATATATGGAAAGCAGTAAATAGGGTCTACCTTGAAATAAATGGCCATATCTTCGTCTAAAATTGCCCCATTTCAATTATAAAGGTGTTTTTAGAATTCACTCGATTTTTGGAACAAAACTGCATTAAAATAATTTGACTTCCGACTCATCTAAGAAAGATATTAAGGGATATTCTTCGATTAATAGAAAATATATGGCAAACATTGAATAGGGTCAACCTTGAAATAAATAGCCATATCTTCGTCAAAAATTGCCTTATTTCAATTATAAAGGTATTTTTAGAATTCACTTGATCTTTGAAACAAAACTGCATTAAAATAATTTGACTTCCGTCTCATCTAAGAAAGATATTAAGGGATATTCTTCGATTAATAGAAAATATATGGCGAACATTGAATAGGGTCTAACCTGAAATAAACGGCCATATCTTCGTCAAAAATTGCCCCATTTCAATTATAAAGGTATTTTTAGAATTGACACGATCTTTGAAACAAAACTGCATTAAAATAATTTGACTTCCGACTCATCTAAGAAAGATATTAAGGGATATTCTTCGATTAATAGAAAATATATGGCGAACATTAAATAGGGTCTACCTTGAAATAAATGGCCATATCTTCGTCAAAAATTGCCCCATTTCAATTATAAAAGTATTTTTGAGAATTTACTCGATCTTTGGAACAAAACTGCATTAAAATAATTTGACTTCCGACTTATCTAAGAAAGATATTAAGGGATATTCTTCGATTAATGGAAAATATATGGTAGATATTGAATAGGTCAACCTTGAAATAAATGGCCATATCTTCGTCAAAAATTACCCCATTTCAAATATAAAGGTATTTTTAGAATTCACTCGATCTTTGGAACAAAACTGCATTAAAATAATTTGACTTCCGACTCATCTAAGAAAGATATTAAGGGATATTCTTCGATTAATAGAAAATATATGGCGAACATTAAATAGGGTCTACCCTGAAATAAACGGCCATATCTTCGTCAAAAATTGCCCCATTTCAATTATAAAGGTATTTTTAGAATTCACTCGATCTTTGGAACAAAACTGCATTAAAATAATTTGACTTCCGACTCATCTAAGAAAGATATTAAGGGATATTCTTCGATTAATAGAAAATATATGGCGAACATTAAATAGGGTCTACCCTGAAATAAATGGCCATATCTTCGTCAAAAATTGCCCCATTTCAATTATAAAGGTATTTTTAGAATTCACTCGATTTTTGGAACAAAACTGCATTAAAATAATTTGACTTCCGACTCATCTAAGAAAGATATTAAGGGATATTCTTCGATTAATAGAAAATATATGGCAAACATTGAATAGGGTCAACCTTGAAATAAATAGCCATATCTTCGTCAAAAATTGCCTTATTTCAATTATAAAGGTGTTTTTAGAATTCACTCAATCTTTGGAACAAAACTGCATTAAAATAATTTGACTTCCGACTCATCTAAGAAAGATATTAAGGGATATTCTTCGATTAATAGAAAATATATGGCGAACATCAATTAGGGTCTACCCTGAAATAAACGGCCATATCTTTGTCTAAAATTGCCCCATTTCAATTATAAAGGTGTTTTTAGAATTCACTTGATCTTTGGAACAAAACTGCATTAAAATAATTTGACTTCCGACTCATCCAAGAAAGATATTAAGGGATATTTTTCGATTAATAGAAAATATATGGAAAGCATTAAATAGGGTCTACCTTGAAATAAATGGCCATATCTTCGTCAAAAATTGCCCCATTTCAAATATAAAGGTATTTTTAGAATTTACTCGATCTTTGGAACAAAACTGCATTAAAATAATTTGACTTCCGACTCATCTAAGAAAGATATTAAGGGATATTCTTCGATTAATAGAAAATATATGGCGGACATTAAATAGGGTCTACCCTGAAATAAACGGCCATATCTTCGTCAAAAATTTCCCCATTTCAAATATAAAGGTATTTTTAGAATTCACTTGATCTTTGAAACAAAACTGCATTAAAATAATTTGACTTCCGACTCATCTAAGAAAGATATTAAGGGATATTCTTCGATTAATAGAAAATATCTTTGGAACAAAACTGCATTAAAATAATTTGACTTCCGACTCATCTAAGAAAGATATTAAGGGATATTCTTCGATTAATAGAAAATATATGGCGAACATTAAATAGGGTCTACCCTAAAATAAATGGCCATATCTTCGTCAAAAATTGCCCCATTTTAATTATAAAGGTATTTTTAGAATTCACTCGATTTTTGGAACAAAACTGCATTAAAATAATTTGACTTCCGACTCATCTAAGAAAGATATTAAGGGATATTCTTCGATTAATAGAAAATATATGGCAAACATTGAATAGGGTCTACCTTGAAATAAATAGCCATATCTTCGTCAAAAATTGCCTTATTTCAATTATAAAGGTATTTTTAGAATTCACTTGATCTTTGAAACAAAACTGCATTAAAATAATTTGACTTCCGACTCATCTAAGAAAGATATTAAGGGATATTCTTCGATTAATAGAAAATATATGGCGAACATTAAATAGGGTCTACCCTGAAATAAACGGCCATATCTTCGTCAAAAATTGCCCCATTTCAATTTATAAAGGTATTTTTAGAATTCACTCGATCTTTGGAACAAAACTGCATTAAAATAATTTGACTTCCGACTCATCTAAGAAAGATATTAAGGGATATTCTTCGATTAATAGAAAATATATGGCGAACATTAAATAGGGTCTACCCTGAAATAAATGGCCATATCTTCGTCAAAAATTGCCCCATTTCAAATATAAAGGTATTTTTAGAATTCACTCGATTTTTGGAACAAAACTGCATTAAAATAATTTGACTTCCGACTCATCTAAGAAAGATATTAAGGGATATTCTTTGATCAACAGAAAATATATGGAAAGCATTAAATAGGGTCTACCTTGAAATAAATGACCATATCTTCGTCAAAAATTGCCCCATTTCAAATATAAAGAGATTTTTAAAATTCACTCGATCTTTGGAACAAAACTGCATTAAAATAATTTGACTTCCGACTCATCTAAGAAAGATATTAAGGGATATTCTTCGATTAATAGAAAATATATGGAAAGCATTAAATAGGGTCTACCTTGAAATAAATGACCATATCTTCGTCAAAAATTGCGCTATTTCAATTATAAAGGTGTTTTTAGAATTCACTCGATCTTTGGAACAAAACTGCATTAAAATAATTTGACTTCCGACTCATCTAAGAAAGATATTAAGGGATATTCTTCGATTAATAGAAAATATATGGAAAGCATTAAATAGGGTCTACCTTGAAATAAATGACCATATCTTCGTCAAAAATTGCGCTATTTCAATTATAAAGGTGTTTTTAGAATTCACTCGATCTTTGGAACAAAACTGCACTAAAATAATTTGACTGCCGACTCATCTAAGAAAGATATTAAGGGATATTCTTCGATTAATAGAAAATATATGGAAAGCATTAAATAGGGTCTACCTTGAAATAAATGACCATATCTTCGTCAAAAATTGCCGCATTTCAATTATAAAGGTGTTTTTAGAATTCACTCGATCTTTGGAACAAAACTGCACTAAAATAATTTGACTTCCGACTCATCTAAGAAAGATATTAAGGGATATTCTTCGATTAATAGAAAATATATGGCGAACATTAAATAGGGTCTACCCTGAAATAAACGGCCATATCTTCGTCAAAAATTGCCCCATTTCAAATATAAAGGTATTTTTAGAATTTACTCGATCTTTGGAACAAAACTGCATTAAAATAATTTGACTTCCGACTCATCTAAGAAAGATATTAAGGGATATTCTTCGATTAATAGAAAATATATGGCGAACATTAAATAGGGTCTACCCTGAAATAAACGGCCATATCTTCGTCAAAAATTGCCCCATTTCAAATATATAGGTGTTTTTAGAATTCACTCAATCTTTAGAACAAAACTACATTAAAATAATTTGACTTCCGACTCATCTAAGAAAGATATTAAGGGATATTCTTCGATTAATAGAAAATATATGGAAAGCATTAAATAGGGTCTACCTTGAAATAAATGACCATATCTTCGTCAAAAATTGCCCCATTTCAAATATAAAGAGATTTTTAAAATTCACTCGATCTTTGGAACAAAACTGCATTAAAATAATTTGACTTCCGACTCATCTAAGAAAGATATTAAGGGATATTCTTCGATTAATAGAAAATATATGGCGAACATTAAATAGGGTCTACCCTTAAATTAATGGCCAAATCTTCGTCAAAAATTGCCCCATTTGAAATATTAAGCTATTTTTAAAATTGCTTCAATTTTTGAAACAAAACTACATTAAAATAATTTTTCTTCAGACTCATCTAAGAAAGATATTAAGGGATATTCTTCGATTAATAGAAAATATATGGCGAACATTAAATAGGGTCTACCCTGAAATAAATGGCCATATCTTCGTCAAAAATTGCCCCATTTCAATTATAAAGGTATTTTGAGATATAACTCGATCTTTGGAACAAAACTGCATTAAAATAATTTGACTTCCGACTCATCAAAGAAAGATATTAAGGGATATTCTTCGATTAATAGAAAATATATGGCAAACATTAAATAGGGTCAACCTTGAAATAAATGGCCATATCTTCGTCAAAAATTGCCCCATTTCAATTATAAAAGTATTTTTAGAATTGACACGATCTTTGGAACAAAACTGCATTAAAATAATTTGACTTCCGACTTATCTAAGAAAGATATTAAGGGATATTCTTCGATTAATGGAAAATATATGGTAGATATTGAATAGGTCAACCTTGAAATAAATGGCCATATCTTCGTCAAAAATTACCCCATTTCAAATATAAAGGTATTTTTAGAATTTACTCGATCTTTGGAACAAAACTGCATTAAAATAATTTGACTTTCGACTCATCTAAGAAAGATATTAAGGGATATTCTTCGATTAATAGAAAATATATGGCGAACATTAAATAGGGTCTACCCTGAAATAAACGGCCATATCTTCGTCAAAAATTGCCCTATTTCAATTATAAAGGTATTTTTAGAATTGACACGATCGTTGAAACAAAACTGCATTAAAATAATTTGACTTCCGACTCATCTAAGAAAGATATTAAGGGATATTCTTCGATTAATAGAAAATATATGGCGAACATTAAATAGGGTTTACCCTGAAATAAATGGCCATATCTTCGTCAAAAATTGCCCCATTTCAATTATAAAGGTATTTTTAGAATTCACTCCATTTTTGGAACAAAACTGCATTAAAATAATTTGACTTCCGACTCATCTAAGAAAGATATTAAGGGATATTCTTCGATTAATAGAAAATATATGGCAAACATTGAATAGGGTCAACCTTGAAATAAATAGCCATATCTTCGTCAAAAATTGCCTTATTTCAATTATAAAGGTATTTTTAGAATTCTTAAAAAAAAAAAAATAAAAAAAAAAAAAAAAAAAAAAAAAAAAACATTCTTGTTTTTGATCTTTGGAACAAAACTGCATTAAAATAATTTGACTTCCGACTCATCTAAGAAAGATATTAAGGGATGTTCTTCGATTAATAGAAAATATATGGCAAACATTAAATAGGGTCAACCTTGAAATAAATGGCCATATCTTCGTCAAAAATTGCCCCATTTCAATTATTAAAGTATTTTTAGAATTGACACGATCTTTGGAACAAAACTGCATTAAAATAATTTGACTTCCGACTTATCTAAGAAAGATATTAAGGGATATTCTTCGATTATTGGAAAATATATGGTATTTATTGAATAGGTCAACCTTGAAATAAATGGCCATATCTTCGTCAAAAATTACCCCATTTCAAATATAAAGGTATTTTTAGAATTTACTCGATCTTTGGAACAAAACTGCATTAAAATAATTTGACTTCCGACTCATCTAAGAAAGATATTAAGGGATATTCTTCGATTAATAGAAAATATATGGCGAACATTAAATAGGGTCTACCCTGAAATAAACGGCCATATCTTCGTCAAAAATTGCCCTATTTCAATTATAAAGGTATTTTTAGAATTCACTTGATCTTTGAAACAAAACTGCATTAAAATAATTTGACTTCCGACTCATCTAAGAAAGATATTAAGGGATATTCTTCGATTAATAGAAAATATATGGCGAACATTAAATAGGGTCTACCCTGAAATAAATGGCCATATCTTTGTCAAAAATTGCCCCATTTCAATTATAAAGGTATTTTTAGAATTCACTCGATTTTTGGAACAAAACTGCATTAAAATAATTTGACTTCCGACTCATCTAAGAAAGATATTAAGGGATATTCTTCGATTAATAGAAAATATATGGCAAACATTGAATAGGGTCAACCTTGAAATAAATAGCCATATCTTCGTCAAAAATTGCCTTATTTCAATTATAAAGGTGTTTTTAGAATTCACTTGATCTTTGAAACAAAACTGCATTAAAATAATTTGACTTTCGTCTCATCTAAGAAAGATATTAAGGGATATTCTTCGATTAATAGAAAATATATGGCGAACATTAAATAGGGTCTACCCTGAAATAAACGGCCATATCTTCGTCAAAAATTGCCCCATTTCAATTATAAAGGTGTTTTTAGAATTCACTCGATCTTTGGAACAAAACTGCATTAAAATAATTTGACTTCCGACTCATCCAAGAAAGATATTAAGGGATATTTTTCGATTAATAGAAAATATATGGCGAACATTAAATAGGGTCTACCCTGAAATAAACGGCCATATCTTCGTCAAAAATTGCCCCATTTCAAATATAAAGGTATTTTTAGAATTTACTCGATCTTTGGAACAAAACTGCATTAAAATAATTTGACTTCCGACTCATCTAAGAAAGATATTAAGGGATATTCTTCGATTAATAGAAAATATATGGCGAAAATTAAATAGGGTCTACCCTGATATAAATGGCCATATCTTCGTCAAAAATTGCCCCATTTCAATTATAAAGGTATTTTTAGAATTCACTCGATTTTTGGAACAAAACTGCATTAAAATAATTTGACTTCCGACTCATCTAAGAAAGATATTAAGGGATATTCTCCGATTAATAGAAAATATATGGCAAACATTGAATAGGGTCAACCTTGAAATAAATAGCCATATCTTCGTCAAAAATTGCCTTGTTTCAATTATAAAGGTGTTTTTAGAATTCACTTGATCTTTGAAACAAAACTGCATTAAAATAATTTGACTTCCGACTCATCTAAGAAAGATATTAAGGGATATTCTTCGATTAATAGAAAATATATGGCGAACATTAAATAGGGTCTACCCTGAAATAAATGGCCATATCTTCGTCAAAAATTGCCCCATTTCAATTATAAAGGTATTTTTAGAATTCACTCGATTTTTGGAACAAAACTGCATTAAAATAATTTGACTTCCGACTCATCTAAGAAAGATATTAAGGGATATTCTTCGATTAATAGAAAATATATGGCAAACATTGAATAGGGTCAACCTTGAAATAAATAGCCATATCTTCGTCAAAAATTGCCTTATTTCAATTATAAAGGTGTTTTTAGAATTCACTTGATCTTTGAAACAAAACTGCATTAAAATAATTTGACTTCCGTCTCATCTAAGAAAGATATTAAGGGATATTCTTCGATTAATAGAAAGTATATGGCGAACATTAAATAGGGTCTACCCTAAAATAAATGGCCATATCTTCGTCAAAAATTGCCCCATTTTAATTATAAAGGTATTTTTAGAATTCACTCGATTTTTGGAACAAAACTGCATTAAAATAATTTGACTTTCGACTCATCTAAGAAAGATATTAAGGGATATTCTTCGATTAATAGAAAATATATGGCAAACATTGAATAGGGTCTACCTTGAAATAAATAGCCATATCTTTGTCAAAAATTGCCTTATTTCAATTATAAAGGTGTTTTTAGAATTCACTTGATCTTTGAAACAAAACTGCATTAAAATAATTTGACTTCCGTCTCATCTAAGAAAGATATTAAGGGATATTCTTCGATTAATAGAAAATATATGGCGAACATTAAATAGGGTCTACCCTAAAATAAATGGCCATATCTTCGTCAAAAATTGCCCCATTTTAATTATAAAGGTATTTTTAGAATTCACTCGATTTTTGGAACAAAAACTGCATTAAAATAATTTGACTTCCGACTCATCTAAGAAAGATATTAAGGGATATTCTTCGATTAATAGAAAATATATGGCAAACATTGAATAGGGTCTACCTTGAAATAAATAGCCATATCTTTGTCAAAAATTGCCTTATTTCAATTATAAAGGTATTTTTAGAATTCACTTGATCTTTGAAACAAAACTGCATTAAAATAATTTGACTTCCGACTCATCTAAGAAAGATATTAAGGGATATTCTTCGATTAATAGAAAATATATGGCGAACATTAAATAGGGTCTACCCTGAAATAAACGGCCATATCTTCGTCAAAAATTGCCCCATTTCATTTATAAAGGTATTTTTAGAATTCACTCGATCTTTGGAACAAAACTGCATTAAAATAATTTGACTTCCGACTCATCTAAGAAAGATATTAAGGGATATTCTTCGATTAATAGAAAATATATGGCGAACATTAAATAGGGTCTACCCTGAAATAAACGGCCATATCTTCGTCAAAAATTGCCCCATTTCAAATATAAAGGTATTTTTAGAATTTACTCGATCTTTGGAACAAAACTGCATTAAAATAATTTGACTTCCGACTCATCTAAGAAAGATATTAAGGGATATTCTTCGATTAATAGAAAATATATGGCGAACATTAAATAGGGTCTACCCTGAAATAAACGGCCATATCTTCGTCAAAAATTGCCCCATTTCAAATATATAGGTGTTTTTAGAATTCACTCAATCTTTAGAACAAAACTACATTAAAATAATTTGACTTCCGACTCATCTAAGAAAGATATTAAGGGATATTCTTCGATTAATAGAAAATATATGGAAAGCATTAAATAGGGTCTACCCGGAATAAATGACCATATCTTCGTCAAAAATTGCCCCATTTCAAATATAAAGAGATTTTTAAAATTCACTCGATCTTTGGAACAAAACTGCATTAAAATAATTTGACTTCCGACTCATCTAAGAAAGATATTAAGGGATATTCATCGATAAATAGAAAATATATGGAAAGCATTAAATAGGGTCTACCTTGAAATAAATGACCATATCTTCGTCAAAAATTGCGCCATTTCAATTATAAAGGTGTTTTTAAAAATCCACTCGATCTTTGGAACAAAACTGCATTAAAATAATTTGACTTCCGACTCATCTAAGAAAGATATTAAGGGATATTCTTCGATTAATAGAAAATATATGGAAAGCATTAAATAGGGTCTACCTTGAAATAAATGACCATATCTTTGTCAAAAATTGCGCTATTTCAATTATAAAGGTGTTTTTAGAATTCACTCGATCTTTGGAACAAAACTGCACTAAAATAATTTGACTTCCGACTCATCTAAGAAAGATATTAAGGGATATTCTTCGATTAATAGAAAATATATGGAAAGCATTAAATAGGGTCTACCTTGAAATAAATGACCATATCTTCGTCAAAAATTGCGGTATTTCAATTATAAAGGTGTTTTTAGAATTCACTCGATCTTTGGAACAAAACTGCACTAAAATAATTTGACTTCCGACTCATCTAAGAAAGATATTAAGGGATATTCTTCGATTAATAGAAAATATATGGCGAACATTAAATAGGGTCTACCCTGAAATAAACGGCCATATCTTCGTCAAAAATTGCCCCATTTCA
>NW_025063060.1:0-904 GCF_018153295.1 Drosophila grimshawi
AACACCATAAATTAAATGGATGGCCGTATCTCCGTCAAAAATGGCCTCATCAATATAAATTTATATTTAGAACTTGGCCCATCTATGAAGCAAAACTGCATTTAAAAAAAATGATTTATGACACTTTTTTTAACACCATAAATTAAATGGATGGCCGTATCTCCGTCAAAAATGGCCCCACATCAATATAAATTTATATTTAGAACTTGGCCCATCTATGAAGCAAAACTGCATTTAAAAAATGATTTATGACACTTTTTTTTTTTTAACACTATAAATTAAATGGATGGCCGTATCTCCGTCAAAAATGGCCCCACATCAATATAAATTTATATTTAGAACTTGGCCCATCTATGAAGCAAAACTGCATTTAAAAAAATGATTTTATGACACTTTTTTTTAACACTATAAATTAAATGGATGGCCGTATCTCCGTCAAAAATGGCCCCACATCAATATAAATTTATATTTAGAACTTGTCCCATCTATGAAGCAAAACTGCATTTAAAAAAATGATTTATGACACTTTTTTTAACACCATAAATTAAATGGATGGACGTATCTCCGTCAAAAATGGCCCCCACATCAATATAAATTTATATTTAGAACTTGGCCCATCTATGAAGCAAAACTGCATTTAAAAAAATGATTTATGACACTTTTTTTTTTTTAACACTATAAATTAAATGGATGGCCGTATCTCCGTCAAAAATGGCCCCACATCAATATAAATTTATATTTAGAACTTGGCCCATCTATGAAGCAAAACTGCATTTCCAAAATGATTTATGACACTTTTTTTTTTAACACTATAAATTAAATGGATAGCCGTATCTCCGTCAAAATGGCCCCACATCAATATAAATTTATATTTAGAACTTAGCCCATCTATGAAGCAAAACTG
>NW_025063061.1:0-21239 GCF_018153295.1 Drosophila grimshawi
CAATAATTGTGAGCAGTTAGAATTTCTTTCAACATTATGAAGCCCTTTTTATATATTTTGATTCTGCATCAAAAGCTGAAAATATGTAGTCTTGAAGTCATTTCGAGAAATCGACGTTTTAAGTTTCTTTTTCCAAATTCAAACGGATGTATCTTCGCCAATAATTGTCAGAAGTTAGAATTTCTTTCCACATTATGAAGCCCTTTTTATATATTTTGATTCTGCATCAAAAGCTGAAAATATGTAGTCTCGAAGTCATTTCGAGAAATTGACATTTTAAGTTTCTGTTTCCAAATTCAAACGGATGTATCTTCGCCAATAATTGTCAGAAGTTAGAATTTCTTTCAACATTATGAAGCCCTTTTTATATATTTTGATTCTGCATCAAAAGCTGAAAATATGTAGTCGCAAAGTCATTTCGAGAAATTGACGTTTTAAGTTTCGGTTTCCAAATTCAAACGGATGTATCTTCGCCAATAATTGTCAGAAGTCAGAATTTCTTTCAACATTATGAAGCCCTTTTTATATATTTTGATTCTGCATCAAAAGCTGAAAATATGTAGTCTCGAAGTCATTTCGAGAAATTGACGTTTTAAGTTTCGGTTTCCAAATTCAAACGGATGTATCTTCGCCAATAATTGTCAGCAGTTAGAATTTCTTTCAACATTATGAAGCCCTTTTTATATATTTTGATTCTGCATCAAAAGCTGAAAATATGTAGTCTTCAAGTCATTTCGAGAAATCGACGTTTTAAGTTTCTGTTTCCAAATTCAAACGGATGTATCTTCGACAATAATTGTCAGAAATTAGAATTTCTTTCAACATTATGAAGCCCTTTTTATATATTTTGACTATGCATCAAAAGCTGAAAATATGTAGTCTCGAAGTCATTTCGAGAAATTGACCTGTTAAGTTTCTGTTTCCAAATTCAAACGAATGTATCTTCGCCAATAATTGTCAGAAGTTAGAATTTCTTTCAACATTATGAAGCACTTTTTATATATTTTGACCCTGCATCAAAAGCTGAAAATATGTAGTCTCGAAGTCATTTCGAGAAATTGACGTTTTAAGTTTCTGTTTCCAAATTCAAACGGATGTATCTTCGCCAATAATTGTCAGAAGTTAGAATTTCATTCAACATTATGAAGCCCTTTTTATATATTTTGACCCTGCATCAAAAGCTGAAAATATGTAGTCTCGAAGTCTTTTCGAGAAATTGACGTTTTAAGTTTCTGTTTCCAAATTCAAACGGATGTATCTTCACCAATAATTGTCAGAAGTTAGAATTTCTTTCAACATTATGAAGCCCTTTTTATATATTTTGACTCTGCATCAAAAGCTGAAACTATGTAGTCGCGAAGTCATTTCGAGAAATTGACGTTTTAAGTTTCGGTTTCCAAATTCAAACGGATGTATCTTCGCCAATAATTGTCAGAAGTTAGAATTTCTTTCAACATTATGAAGCCCTTTTTATATATTTTGACTCTGCATCAAAAGCTGAAAATTCGAGAAATTGACGTTTTAAGTTTCTGTTTCCAAATTCAAATGGATGTATCTTCGCCAATAATTGTCAGAAGTTAGAATTTCTTTCAACATTATGAAGCCCTTTTAAAATATTTTGATTCTGAATGAAAAGCTGAAAATATGTAGTCTCGAAGTCATTTCGAGAAATTGACGTTTTAAGTTTCTGTTTCCAAATTCAAACGGATGTATCTTCGCCAATAATTGTCAGAAGTTAGAATTTCTTTCAACATTATGAAGCCCTTTTTATATATTTTGACTCTGCATCAAAAGCTGAAAATATGTAGTCTCGAAGTCATTTCGAGAAATTGACGTTTTAAGTTTCTGTTTCCAAATTCAAACGGATGTATCTTCGCCAATAATTGTCAGCAGTTAGAATTTCTTTCAACATTATGAAGCCCATTTAATATATTTTGATTCTGCATCAAAAGCTGAAAATATGTAGTCTTGAAGTCATTTCGAGATATTGGCGTTTTAAGTTTATTTTCCCAAATTCAAACGGATGTATCTTCGCCAATAATTGTCAGTAGTTAGAATTTCTTTCAACATTATGAAGCCCTTTTTATATATTTTGACTCTGCATCAAAAGCTGAAAATATGTAGTCGCGAAGTCATTTTGAGAAATTGACCTGTTAAGTTTCTGTTTCCAAATTCAAACGGATGTATCTTCGCCAATAATTGTCAGAAGTTAGAATTTCTTTCAACATTATGAAGCCCTTTTTATATATTTTGACTCTGCATCAAAAGCTGAAAATATTTAGTCTCGAAGTCATTTCGAGAAATTGACGTTTTAAGTTTCGGTTTCCAAATTCAAACGGATGTATCTTCGCCAATAATTGTCAGAAGTTAGAATTTCTTTCAACATTATGAAGCCCTTTTTATATATTTTGACTGTGCATCAAAAGCTGAAAATATGTAGTCTCGAAGTCATTTCGAGATATTGGCGTTTTAAGTTCATTTTTTCCCAAATTCAAACGGATGTATCTTCGCCAATAATTGTCAGAAGTTAGAATTTCTTTCAACATTATGAAGCCCTTTTTATATATTTTGACTCTGCATCAAAAGCTGAAAATATGTAGTCGCGAAGTCATTTCGAGAAATTGACGTTTTAAGTTTCTGTTTCCAAATTCAAACGGATGTATCTTCGCCAATAATTGTCAGCAGTTAGAATTTCTTTCAACATTATGAAGCCCTTTTAATATATTTTGATTCTGCATCAAAAGCTGAAAATATGTAGTCTTGAAGTCATTTCGAGATTTTTGACGTTTTAAGTTTCTGTTTCCAAATTCAAACGGATGTATCTTCGCCAATAATTGTCAGAAGTCAGAATTTCTTTCAACATTATGAAGCCCATTTAATATATTTTGATTCTGCATCAAAGGCTGAAAATATGTAGTCTCGAAGTCATTTCGAGATATAAGCAGTTTAAGTTTCTTTTCCCAAATTCAAACGGATGTATCTTCGCCAATAATTGTCAGAAGTTAGAATTTCTTTCAACATTATGAAGCCCTTTTTATATATTTTGACTCTGCATCAAAAGCTGAAAATATGTAGTCGCAAAGTCATTTCGAGAAATTGACGTTTTAAGTTTCGGTTTCCAAATTCAAACGGATGTATCTTCGCCAATAATGTCAGCAGTTAGAATTTCTTTCAACATTATGAAGCCCTTTTTATATATTTTGACTATGCATCAAAAGCTGAAAATATGTAGTCTTGAAGTCATTTCGAGATTTTTGACGTTTTAAGTTTCTGTTTCCAAATTCAAACGGATGTATCTTCGCCAATAATTGTCAGCAGTTAGAATTTCTTTCAACATTATGAAGCCCTTTTAATATATTTTGATTCTGCATCAAAAGCTGAAAATATGTAGTCTTGAAGTCATTTCGAGAAATTGACGTTTTATGTTTCTTTTCCCAAATTCAAACGGATGTATCTTCGCCAATAATTGTCAGAAGTTAGAATTTCTTTCAACATTATGAAGCCCTTTTTATATATTTTGATTCTGCATCAAAAGCTGAAAATATGTAATCACGAAGTCATTTCGAGAAATCGACGTCTTAAGTCTCTGTTTCCAAATTCAAACGGATGTATCTTCGTCAATAATTGTCTGAAGTTAGAATTTCTTTCAACATTATGAAGCCCTTTTTATATATTTTGACTCTGCATCAAAAGCTGAAAATATGTAGTCTCGAAGTCATTTCGAGAAATTGACGTTTTAAGTTTCTGTTTCCAAACTCATACGGATGTATCTTCGCCAATCATTGTCAGAAGTTAGAATTTCTTTCAACATTATGAAGCCCTTTTATATATTTTGATTCTGCATCAAAAGCTGAAAATATGTAGTCTCGAAGTCATTTCGAGAAATTGACGTTTTAAGTTTCTGTTTCCAAATTCAAACGGATGTATCTTCGCCAATAATTGTCAGAAGTCAGAATTTCTTTCAACATTATGAAGCCCTTTTTATATATTTTGACTCTGCATCAAAAGCTGAAAATATGTAGTCTCGAAGTCATTTCGAGAAATTGACGTTGTAAGTTTCTGTTTCCAAATTCAAATGGATGTATCTTCGCCAATAATTGTCAGAAGTTAGAATTTCTTTCAACATTATGAAGCCCTTTTTATATATTTTGACTCTGCATCAAAAGCTGAAAATATGTAGTCTCGAAGTCATTTCGCGAAATTGACGTTTTAAGTTTCTGTTTCCAAATTCAAACGGATGTATCTTCGCCAATAATTGTCAGAAGTTAGAATTTCTTTCAACATTATGAAGCCCTTTTTATATATTTTGACTCTGCATCAAAAGCTGAAAATATGTAGTCTCGAAGTCATTTCGAGAAATTGACGTTTTAAGTTTCTGTTTCCAAATTCAAACGGATGTATATTCGCCAATAATTGTCAGAAGTCAGAATTTTTTTCAACATTATGAAGCCCTTTTTATATATTTTGACTCTGCATCAAAAGCTGAAAATATGTAGTCTTGAAGTCATTTCGAGAAATCGACGTTTTAAGTTTCTGTTTCCAAATTCAAACGAATGTATCTTCGCCAATAATTGTCAGAAGTTAGAATTTCTTTCAACATTATGAAGCCCTTTTTATATATTTTGACTCTGCATCAAAAGCTGAAAATATGTAGTCTCGAAGTCATTTCGAGAAATTGACGTTTTAAGTTTCTGTTTCCAAATTCAAACGGATGTATCTTCGCCAATAATTGTCAGAAGTTAGAATTTCTTTCAACATTATGAAGCCCTTTTTATATATTTTGACCCTGCATCAAAAGCTGAAAATATGTAGTCTCGAAGTCATTTCGAGAAATTGACGTTTTAAGTTTCTGTTTCCAAATTCAAACGGATGTATCTTCGCCAATAATTGTCAGAAGTCAGAATTTCTTTCAACATTATGAAGCCCTTTTTATATATTTTGACTCTGCATCAAAAGCTGAAAATATGTAGTCTCGAAGTCATTTCGCGAAATTGACGTTTTAAGTTTCTGTTTCCAAATTCAAACGGATGTATCTTCGCCAATAATTGTCAGAAGTTAGAATTTCTTTCAACATTATGAAGCCCTTTTTATATATTTTGACTCTGCATCAAAAGCTGAAAATATGTAGTCGCGAAGTCATTTCGAGAAATTGACGTTTTAAGTTTCGGTTTCCAAATTCAAACGGATGTATCTTCGCCAATAATTGGCAGAAGTCAGAATTTTTTCAACATTATGAAGCCCTTTTTATATATTTTGACTCTGCATCAAAAGCTGAAAATATGTAGTCTTGAAGTCATTTCGAGAAATCGACGTTTTAAGTTTCTGTTTCCAAATTCAAACGAATGTATCTTCGCCAATAATTGTCAGAAGTTAGAATTTCTTTCAACATTATGAAGCCCTTTTTATATATTTTGACTCTGCATCAAAAGCTGAAAATATGTAGTCTCGAAGTCATTTCGAGAAATTGACGTTTTAAGTTTCTGTTTCCAAATTCAAACGGATGTATCTTCGCCAATAATTGTCAGAAGTTAGAATTTCTTTCAACATTATGAAGCCCTTTTTATATATTTTGATTCTGCATCAAAAGCTGAAAATATGTAGTCTTGAAGTCATTTCGAGAAATCGACGTTTTAAGTTTCTGTTTCCAAATTCAAACGAATGTATCTTCGCCAATAATTGTCAGAAGTTAGAATTTCTTTCAACATTATGAAGCCCTTTTTATATATTTTGACCCTGCATCAAAAGCTGAAAATATGTAGTCTCGAAGTCATTTCGAGAAATTGACGTTTTAAGTTTCTGTTTCCAAATTCAAACGGATGTATCTTCGCCAATAATTGTCAGAAGTTAGAATTTCTTTCAACATTATGAACCCCTTTTTATATATTTTGATTCTGCATCAAAAGCTGAAAATATGTAGTCTCGAAGTCATTTCGAGAAATCGACGTTTTAAGTTTCTGTTTCCAAATTCAAACGGATGTATCTTCGCCAATAATTGTCAGAAGTTAGAATTTCTTTCAACATTATGAAGCTCTTTTTATATATTTTGACTCTGCATCAAAAGCTGAAAATATATAGTCGCGAAGTCATTCGAGAAATCGACGTTTTAAGTTTATTTCCCAAATTCAAACGGATGTATCTTCGCCAATAATTGTCAGAAGTTAGAATTTCTTTCAACATTATGAAGCCCTTTTTATATATTTTGACTCTGCATCAGAAGCTGAAAATATGTAGTCTTGAAGTCATTTCGAGAAATTGACGTTTTAAGTTTCTGTTTCCAAATTCAAACGGATGTATCTTCGCCAATAATTGTCAGAAGTTAGAATTTCTTTCAACATTATGAAGCCCTTTTATATATTTTGACTCTGCATCAAAAGCTGAAAATATGTAGTCTCGAAGTCATTTCGAGAAATCGACGTTTTAAGTTTCTGTTTCCAAATTCAAACGGATGTATCTTCGCCAATAATTGTCAGAAATTAGAATTTCTTTCAACATTATGAAGCCCTTTTTATATATTTTGACTCTGCATCAAAAGCTGAAAATATGTAGTCTCGAAGTCATTTCGAGAAATTGACGTTTTAAGTTTCTGTTTCCAAATTCAAACGGATGTATCTTCGCCAATAATTGTCAGAAGTTAGAATGTCTTTCAACATTATGAAGCCCTTTTTATATATTTTGATTCTGCATCAAAAGCTGAAAATATGTAGTCTCGAAGTCATTTCGCGAAATTGACGTTTTAAGTTTCTGTTTCCAAATTCAAACGGATGTATCTTCGCCAATAATTGTCAGAAGTTAGAATTTCTTTCAACATTATGAAGCCCTTTTATATATTTTGACTCTGCATCAAAAGCTGAAAATATGTAGTCGCGAAGTCATTTCGAGAAATTGACGTTTTAAGTTTCGGTGTCCAAATTCAAACGGATGTATCTTCGCCAATAATTGGCAGAAGTCAGAATTTCTTTCAACATTATGAAGCCCTTTTTATATATTTTGACTCTGCATCAAAAGCTGAAAATATGTAGTCTTGAAGTCATTTCGAGAAATCGACGTTTTAAGTTTCTGTTTCCAAATTCAAACGAATGTATCTTCGCCAATAATTGTCAGAAGTTAGAATTTCTTTCAACATTATGAAGCCCTTTTTATATATTTTGACTCTGCATCAAAAGCTGAAAATATGTAGTCTCGAAGTCATTTCGAGAAATTGACGTTTTAAGTTTCTGTTTCCAAATTCAAACGGATGTATCTTCGCCAATAATTGTCAGAAGTTAGAATTTCTTTCAACATTATGAAGCCCTTTTTATATATTTTGATTCTGCATCAAAAGCTGAAAATATGTAGTCTCGAAGTCATTTCGAGAAATTGACGTTTTAAGTTTCTGTTTCCAAATTCAAACGGATGTATCTTCGCCAATAATTGTCAGAAGTTAGAATTTCTTTCAACATTATGAAGCCCTTTTTATATATTTTGACCCTGCATCAAAAGCTGAAGATATGTAGTCTCGAAGTCATTTCGAGAAATTGACGTTTTAAGTTTCTGTTTCCAAATTCAAATGGATGTATCTTCGCCAATAATTGTCAGAAGTTAGAATTTCTTTCAACATTATGAAGCCCTTTTTATATATGTTGACTCTGCATCAAAAGCTGAAAATATGTAGTCTCGAAGTCATTTCGCGATATTGACGTTTTAAGTTTCTGTTTCCAAATTCAAACGGATGTATCTTCGCCAATAATTGTCAGAAGTTAGAATTTCTTTCAACATTATGAAGCCCTTTTTATATATTTTGACTCTGCATCAAAAGCTGAAAATATGTAGTCTCGAATTCATTTCGAGAAATTGACGTTTTAAGTTTCTGTTTCCAAATTCAAACGGATGTATCTTCGCCAATAATTGTCAGAAGTTAGAATTTCTTTCAATATTATGAACCCCTTTTTATATATTTTGACTCTGCATCAAAAGCTGCAAATATGTAGTCTCGAAGTCATTTCGAGAAATTGACGTTTTAAGTTTCTGTTTCCAAATTCAAACGGATGTATCTTCGCCAATAATTGTCAGAAGTTAGAATTTCTTTCAACATTATGAAGCCCTTTTTACATATTTTGACTCTGCATCAAAAGCTGAAAATATGTAGTCTCGAAGTCATTTCGAGAAATTGACGTTTTAAGTTTCTGTTTCCCAAATTCAAATAGATGTATCTTCGCCATAATATTCGGAAGTTAGAATTTCTTTCAACATTATGAAGCCCTTTTATATATTTTGATTCTGCATCAAAGCTGAAATATGTAGTCTCAAAGTCATTTCGAGAATTGACGTTTAAGTTTTCTGTTTCCAATTCAACCGGATGTATCTTCGCCAATAATTGTCAGAAGTTAGAATTTCTTTCAACATTATGAAGCCCTTTTTATATATTTTGACTCTGCATCAAAAGCTGAAAATATGTAGTCTCGAAGTCATTTCGAGAAATTGACGTTTTAAGTTTCTATTTCCAAATTCAAACGGATGTATCTTCGCCAATAATTGTCAGAAGTTAGAATTTTTTCAACATTATGAAGCCCTTTTTATATATTTTGACTCTGCATCAAAAGCTGAAAATATGTAGTCTCGAAGTCATTTCGAGATATTGGCGTTTTAAGTTTATTTTCCCAAATTCAAACGGACGTATCTTCGCCAATAATTTTCAGAAGTCAGAATTTCTTTCAACATTATGAAGCTCTTTTTATATATTTTGACTCTGCATCAAAAGCTGAAAATATGTAGTCGTGAAGTCATTTTGAGAAATTGACCTGTTAAGTTTCTGTTTCCAAATTCAAACGGATGTATCTTCGCCAATAATTGTCAGAAGTTAGAATTTCTTTCAACATTATGAAGCCCTTTTTATATATTTTGACTCTGCATCAAAAGCTGAAAATATGTAGTCTCGAAGTCATTTCGAGAAATTGACGTTTTAAGTTTCTGTTTCCAAATTCAAACGGATGTATCTTCGCCAATAATTGTCAGAAGTTAGAATTTCTTTCAACATTATGAAGCCCTTTTTATATATTTTGACTCTGCATCAAAAGCTGAAAATATGTAGTCTCGAAGTCATTTCGAGAAATTGACGTTTTAAGTTTCTGTTTCCAAATTCAAACGGATGTATCTTCGCCAATAATTGTCAGAAGTTAGAATTTCTTTCAACATTATGAAGCACTTTTTATATATTTTGACCCTGCATCAAAAGCTGAAAATATGTAGTCTCGAAGTCATTTCGAGAAATTGACGTTTTAAGTTTCTGTTTCCAAATTCAAACGGATGTATCTTCGCCAATAATTGTCAGAAGTTAGAATTTCTTTCAACATTATGAAGCCCTTTTTATATATTTTGATTCTGCATCAAAAGCTGAAAATATGTAGTGTCGAAGTCATTTCGAGAAATTGACGTTTTAAGTTTCTGTTTCCAAATTCAAACGGATGTATCTTCGCCAATAATTGTCAGAAGTTAGAATTTCTTTCAACATTATGAACCCCTTTTTATATATTTTGACTCTGCATCAAAAGCTGAAAATATGTAGTCTCGAAGTCATTTCGAGAAATTGACGTTTTAAGTTTCTGTTTCCAAATTCAAACGGATGTATCTTCGCCAATAATTGTCAGAAGTTAGAATTTCTTTCAACATTATGAAGCCCTTTTTATATATTTTGACTCTGCATCAAAAGCTGAAAATATGTAGTCTCGAAGTCATTTCGAGAAATTGACGTTTTAAGTTTCTGTTTCCAAATTCAAACGGATGTATCTTCGCCAATAATATTCGGAAGTTAGAATTTCTTTCAGCATTATGAAGCCCTTTTTATATATTTTGATTCTGCATCAAAAGCTGAAAATATGTAGTCTTGAAGTCATTTCGAGAAATTGACGTTTTAAGTTTCGGTTTCCAAATTCAAACGGATGTATCTTCGCCAATAATTGGCAGAAGTCAGAATTTCTTTCAACATTATGAAGCCCTTTTTATATATTTTGACTCTGCATCAAAAGCTGAAAATATGTAGTCTTGAAGTCATTTCGAGAAATTGACGTTTTAAGTTTCTATTTCCAAATTCAAACGGATGTATCTTCGCCAATAATTGTCAGAAGTTAGAATTTCTTTCAACATTATGAAGCCCTTTTTATATATTTTGATTCTGCATCAAAAGCTGAAAATATGTAGTCTCGAGGTCATTTCGAGATATTGGCGTTTTAAGTTTATTTTCCCAAATTCAAACGGACGTATCTTCGCCAATAATTGTCAGAAGTCAGAATTTCTTTCAACATTATGAAGCCCTTTTTATATATTTTGATTTCTGCATCAAAAAGCTGAAAATATGTAGTCTCGAAGTCATTTCGAGAAATCGACGTATTTAAGTTTCTTTTTCCAAATTCCACCCGGATGTATCTTCGTCAATAATTGTCCAGAGGTCAGATATTCTTTCAACATTATGAAGCCCTTTTATATATTTTGATTCTGCATCAAAAGCTGAAAATATGTAGTCGCGAAGTCATTTCGAGAAATCGACGTTTTAAGTTTCTGTTTCCAAATTCAAACGGATGTATCTTCGCCAATAATTGTCAGAAGTTAGAATTTCTTTCAACATTATGAAGCCCTTTTTATATATTTTGACTCTGCATCAAAAGCTGAAAATATGTAGTCTCGAAGTCATTTCGAGAAATTGACGTTTTAAGTTTCGGTTTCCAAGTTCAAACGGATGTATCTTCGCCAATAGTTGTCAGAAGTTAGAATTTCTTTCAACATTATGAAGCCCTTTTTATATATTTTGACTCTGCATCAAAAGCTGAAAATATGTAGTCTCGAAGTCATTTCGAGAAATTGACGTTTTAAGTTTCTGTTTCCAAATTCAAATGGATGTATCTTTGCCAATAATTTTCGGAAGTTAGAATTTCTTTCAACATTATGAAGCCCTTTTTATATATTTTGATTCTGCATCAAAAGCTGAAAATATGTAGTCTCGAAGTCATTTCGAGAAATTGACGTTTTAAGTTTCTGTTTCCAAATTCAAACGGATGTATCTTCGCCAATAATTGGCAGAAGTCAGAATTTCTTTCAACATTATGAAGCCCTTTTTATATATTTTGACTCTGCATCAAAAGCTGAAAATATGTAGTCTCGAAGTCATTTCGAGAAATTGACGTTTTAAGTTTCTGTTTCCAAATTCAACCGGATGTATCTTCGCCAATAATTGTCAGAAGTTAGAATTTCTTTCAACATTATGAAGCCCATTTAATATATTTTGATTCTGCATCAAAAGCTGAAAATATGTAGTCTCGAAGTCATTTCGAGAAATTGACGTTTTAAGTTTCTGTTTCCAAATTCAAACGGATGTATCTTCGCCAATAATTGTCAGAAGTTAGAATTTCTTTCAACATTATGAAGCCCTTTTTATATATTTTGACTCAGCATCAAAAGCTGAAAATATGTAGTCCCGAAGTCATTTCGAGAAATTGACGTTTTAAGTTTCTGTTTCCAAATTCAAACGGATGTATCTTCGCCAATAATTGTCAGAAGTTAGAATTTCTTTCAACAATATGAAGCCCTTTTTATATATTTTGACTATGCATCAAAAGCTGAAAATATGTAGTCTCGAAGTCATTTCGAGAAATCGACGTTTTAAGTTTCTGTTTCCAAATTCAAACGGATGTATCTTCGCCAATAATTGTCAGAAGTCAGAATTTCTTTCAACATTATGAAGCCCTTTTTATATATTTTGATTCTGCATCAAAAGCTGAAAATATGTAGTCTCGAAGTCATTTCGAGAAATTGACGTTTTAAGTTTCTGTTTCCAAATTCAAACGGATGTATCTTCGCCAATAATTGTCAGAAGTTAGAATTTCTTTCAACATTATGAAGCCATTTTTATACATTTTGACTCTGCATCAAAAGCTGAAAATATGTAGTCGCGAAGTCATTTCGAGAAATTGACGTTTTAAGTTTCTGTTTCCAAATTCAACCGGATGTATCTTCGCCAATTATTGTCAGAAGTTAGAATTTCTTTCAACATTATGAAGCCCTTTTTATATATTTTGACTCTGCATCAAAAGCTGAAAATATGTAGTCTCGAAGTCATTTCGAGCAATTTGACGTTTTAAGTTTCGGTTTCCAATTCAACCGGATGTAACTTCGCCAATATTGTCAGCAGTTAGAATTTCTTTCAACATTATGAGCCCTTTTTATATATTTTGATTCTGCATCAAAAGCTGAAAATATGTAGTCTCGAAGTCATTTCGAGATATTGGCGGTTTAAGTTTCTTTTCCCAAATTCAAACGGATGTATCTTCGCCAATAATTGTCAGAAGTTAGAATTTCTTTCAACATTATGAAGCCCTTTTTATATATTTTGACTCTGCATCAAAAGCTGAAAATATGTAGTCTCGAAGTCATTTCGAGAAATTGACGTTTTAAGTTTCTGTTTCCAAATTCAACCGGATGTATCTTCGCCAATAATTGTCAGAACTTAGAATTTCTTTCAACTTTTTTATATATTTTGATTCTGCATCAAAAGCTGAAAATATGTAGTCTTGAAGTCATTTCGAGAAATTGACTTTTTAAGTTTCTGTTTCCAAATTTAAACGGATGTATCTTCGCCAATAATTGTCAGAAGTTAGAATTTCTTTCAACATTATGAAGCCCTTTTTATATATTTTGATTCTGCATCAAAAGCTGAAAATATGTAGTCTCGAAGTCATTTCGAGAAATTAACGTTTTAAGTTTCTGTTTCCAAATTCAAACGGATGTATCTTCGCCAATAATTGTCAGAAGTTAGAATTTCTTTCAACATTATGAAGCCCTTTTTATATATTTTGACTATGCATCAAAAGCTGAAAATATGTAGTCTCGAAGTCATTTCGAGAAATTGACGTTTTAAGTTTCTGTTTCCAAATTCAAATGGATGTATCTTCGCCAATAATTGTCAGCAGTCAGAATTTCTTTCAACATTATGAAGCCCTTTTTATATATTTTGACTCTGCATCAAAAGCTGAAAATATGTAGTCTCGAAGTCATTTCGAGAAATTGACGTTTTAAGTTTCTGTTTCCCAAATTCAAACGGATGTATCTTCGCCAATAATTGTCAGAAGTTAGAATTTCTTTCAACATTATGAAGCCCTTTTTATATATTTTGACTCTGCATCAAAAGCTGAAAATATGTAGTCTCAAAGTCATTTCGAGATAATTGACGTTTTAAGTTTCTGTTTCCAAATTCAAACGGATGTATCTTCGCCAATAATTGGCAGAAGTCAGAATTTCTTTCAACATTATGAAGCCCTTTTTATATATTTTGACTCTGCATCAAAAGCTGAAAATATGTAGTCGCGAAGTCATTTCGAGAAATTGACGTTTTAAGTTTCGGTTTCCAAATTCAAACGGATGTATCTTCGCCAATAATTGGCAGAAGTCAGAATTTCTTTCAACATTATGAAGCCCTTTTTATATATTTTGACTCTGCACCAAAAGCTGAAAATATGTAGTCTCGAAGTCATTTCGAGAAATTGACGTTTTAAGTTTCGGTTTCCAAATTCAAACGGATGTATCTTCGCCAATAATTGTCAGAAGTTAGAATTTCTTTCAACATTATGAAGCCCTTTTTATATATTTTGATTCTGCATCAAAAGCTGAAAATATGTAGTCTTGAAGTCATTTCGAGAAATCGACGTTTTAAGTTTCTTTTTCCAAATTCAAACGGATGTATCTTCGCCAATAATTGTCAGAAGTTAGAATTTCGTTCCACATTATGAAGCCCTTTTTATATATTTTGATTCTGCATCAAAAGCTGAAAATATGTAGTCTCGAAGTCATTTCGAGAAATTGACGTTTTAAGTTTCTGTTTCCAAATTCAAACGGATGTATCTTCGCCAATAATTGTCAGAAGTTAGAATTTCTTTCAACATTATGAAGCCCTTTTTATATATTTTGATTCTGCATCAAAAGCTGAAAATATGTAGTCGCGAAGTCATTTTGAGATATTGACGTTTTAAGTTTCGGTTTCCCAAATTCAAACGGATGTATCTTCGCCAATAATTGTCAGAAGTTAGAATTTCTTTCAACATTATGAAGCCCTTTTTATATATTTTGATTCTGCATCAAAAGCTGAAAATATGTAGTCTCGAAGTCATTTCGAGAAATTGACGTTTTAAGTTTCTGTTTCCAAATTCAAACGGATGTATCTTCGCCAATAATTGTCAGCAGTTAGAATTTCTTTCAACATTATGAAGCCCTTTTTATATATTTTGATTCTGCATCAAAAGCTGAAAATATGTAGTCTTCGAAGTCATTTCGAGAAATTGACGTTTTAAGTTTCTGTTTCCAAATTCAAACGGATGTATCTTCGCCAATAATTGCCAGAAATTAGAATTTCTTTCAACATTATGAAGCCCTTTTTATATATTTTGATTCTGCATGAAAAGCTGAAAATATGTAGTCTCGAAGTCATTTCGAGAAATTGACCTTTTAAGTTTCTTTTCCCAAATTCAAACGGATGTATCTTCGCCAATAATTGTCAGAAGTCAGAATTTCTTTCAACATTATGAAGCCCTTTTTATATATTTTGACTCTGCATCAAAAGCTGAAAATATGTAGTCGCGACGTCATTTGGAGAAATTGACCTGTTAAGTTTCTGTTTCCAAATTCAAACGGATGTATCTTCGCCAATAATTGTCAGAAGTTAGAATTTCTTTTAACATTATGAAGCCCTTTTTATATATTTTGACCCTGCATCAAAAGCTGAAAATATGTAGTCTCGAAGTCATTTCGAGAAATCGACGTTTTAAGTTTCTGTTTCCAAATTCAAACGGATGTATCTTCGCCAATAATTGTCAGCAGTTAGAATTTCTTTCAACATTATGAAGCCCTTTTTATATATTTTGACTCTGCATCAAAAGCTGAAAATATGTAGTCTTGAAGTCATTTCGAGAAATTGACGTTTTAAGTTTCTGTTTCCAAATTCAAACGGATGTATCTTCGCCAATAATTGTCAGCAGTTAGAATTTCTTTCAACATTATGAAGCCCTTTTTATATATTTTGACTCTGCATCTAAAAATATTAGCCGCAAAATTTCGAGAAATTGACGTTTTAAGTTTCTGTTTCCAAATTCAAATGGATGTATCTTCGCCAATAATTGTCAGAAGTTAGAATTTCTTTCAACATTATGAAGCCCTTTTTATATATTTTGTCTCTGCATCAAAAGCTGAAAATATGTAGTCTCGAGGTCATTTCGAGAAATTGACGTTTTAAGTTTCTGTTTCCAAATTCAAACGGATGTATCTTCGCCAATAATTGTCAGAAGTTAGAATTTCTTTCAACATTATGAAGCCCTTTTTATATATTTTGACTCTGCATCAAAAGCTGAAAATATGTAGTCTCGAAGTCATTTCGAGAAATTGACGTTTTAAGTTTCTGTTTCCAAATTCAAACGGATGTATCTTCGCCAACAATTGTCAGAAGTTAGAATTTCTTTCAACATTATGAAGCCCTTTTTATATATTTTGATTCTGCATCAAAAGCTGAAAATATGTAGTCTTGAAGTCATTTCGAGATATTGACGTTTTAAGTTTCTGTTTCCCAAATTCAAACGGATGTATCTTCGCCAATAATTGTCAGAAGTTAGAATTTCTTTCAACATTATGAAGCCCTTTTTATATATTTTGACTCTGCATCAAAAGCTGAAAATATGTAGTCTCGAAGTCATTTCGAGAAATTGACGTCTTAAGTTTCTGTTTCCAAATTCAAACGGATGTATCTTCGCCAATAATTGTCAGAAGTTAGAATTTCTTTCAACATTATGAAGCCCTTTTTATATATTTTGACTCTGCATCAAAAGCTGAAAATATTTAGTGTTCGAGAAATTGACGTTTTAAGTTTCGGTTTCCAAATTCAAATGGATGTATCTTCGCCAATAATTGTCAGAAGTTAGAATTTCTTTCAACATTATGAAGCCCTTTTTATATATTTGATTCTGCATCAAAAGCTGAAAATATGTAGTCTCGAAGTCATTTCGAGATATTGACGTTTTAAGTTTCTGTTCCCAAATTCAAACGGATGTATCTTCGCCAATAATTGTCAGAAGTTAGAATTTCTTTCAACATTATGAAGCCCTTTTTATATATTTTGACTCTGCATCAAAAGCTGAAAATATGTAGTCTCGAAGTCATTTCGAGAAATTGACGTTTTAAGTTTCTTTTTCCAAATTCAAACGGATGTATCTTCGCCAATAATTGTCAGAAGTTAGAATTTCTTTCAACATTATGAAGCCCTTTTTATATATTTTGATTCTGCATCAAAAGCTGAAAATATGTAGTCTCGAAGTCATTTCGAGAAATTGGCGTTTTAAGTTTCTGTTTCCAAATTCAAACGGATGTATCTTCGCCAATAATTGTCAGAAGTTAGAATTTCTTTCAACATTATGAAGCGCTTTTTATATATTTTGACTCTGCATCAAAAGCTGAAAATATGTAGTCTCGAAGTCATTTCGAGATATTGGCGTTTTAAGTTTCTTTTTCCAAATTCAAACGGATGTATCTTCGCCAATAATTGTCAGAAGTCAGAATTTCTTTCAACATTATGAAGCCCATTTAATATATTTTGATTCTGCATCAAAGGCTGAAAATATGTAGTCTCGAAGTCATTTCGAGATATAAGCAGTTTAAGTTTCTTTTCCCAAATTCAAACGGATGTATCTTCGCCAATAATTGTCAGAAGTTAGAATTTCTTTCAACATTATGAAGCCCTTTTTATATATTTTGACTCTGCATCAAAAGCTGAAAATATGTAGTCTCGAAGTCATTTCGAGAAATTGACGTTTTAAGTTTCTGTTTCCAAATTCAAACGGATGTATCTTCGCCAATAATTGTCAGCAGTTAGAATTTCTTTCAACATTATGAAGCCCTTTTAATATATTTTGATTCTGCATCAAAAGCTGAAAATATGTAGTCTTGAAGTCATTTCGAGATTTTTGACGTTTTAAGTTTCTGTTTCCAAATTCAAACGGATGTATCTTCGCCAATAATTGTCAGCAGTTAGAATTTCTTTCAACATTATGAAGCCCTTTTAATATATTTTGATTCTGCATCAAAAGCTGAAAATATGTAGTCTTGAAGTCATTTCGAGAAATTGACGTTTTAAGTTTCTGTTTCCAAATTCAAACGGATGTATCTTCGCCAATAATTGTCAGAAGTTAGAATTTCTTTCAACATTATGAAGCCCTTTTTATATATTTTGACCCTGCATCAAAAGCTGAAAATATGTAGTCTCGAAGTCTTTTCGAGAAATTGACGTCTTAAGTTTCTGTTTCCAAATTCAAACGGATGTATCTTCGCCAATAATTGTCAGAAGTTAGAGTTTCTTTCAACATTATGAAGCCCTTTTTATATATTTTGACTCTGCATCAAAAGCTGAAAATATGTAGTCTCGAGCATTGAAATTGACGTTTTAAGTTTCTGTTTCCAAATTCAAATGGATGTATCTTCGCCAATAATTGTCAGAAGTTAGAATTTCTTTCAACATTATGAAGCCCTTTTTATATATTTTGATTCTGCATGAAAAGCTGAAAATATGTAGTCTCGAAGTCATTTCGAGAAATCGACGTTTTAAGTTTCTGTTTTCAAATTCAAACGGATGTATCTTCGCCAATAATTGTCAGAAGTTAGAATTTCTTTCAACATTATGAAGCCCTTTTTATATATTTTGACTCTGCATCAAAAGCTGAAAATATGTAGTCGCGAAGTCATTTCGAGAAATTGACGTTTTAAGTTTCTGTTTCCAAATTCAACCGGATGTATCTTCGCCAATAATTGTCAGAAGTTAGAATTTCTTTCAACATTATGAAGCCCTTTTTATATATTTTGACTCTGCATCAAAAGCTGAAAATATGTAGTCTCGAAGTCATTTCGAGAAATTGACGTTTTAAGTTTCGGTTTCCAAATTCAAACGGATGTATCTTCACCAATAATTGTCAGAAGTTAGAATTTCTTTCAACATTATGAAGGCGTTTTTATATATTTTGACTGTGCATCAAAAGCTGAAAATATGTAGTCTCGAAGTCATTTCGAGATATTGGCGTTTTAAGTTCATTTTCCCAAATTCAAACGGATGTATCTTCGCCAATAATTGTCAGAAGTCAGAATTTCTTTCAACATTATGAAGCCCATTTAATATATTTTGATTCTGCATCAAAGGCTGAAAATATGTAGTCTCGAAGTCATTTCGAGATATAAGCAGTTTAAGTTTCTTTTCCCAAATTCAAACGGATGTATCTTCGCCAATAATTGTCAGAAGTTAGAATTTCTTTCAACATTATGAAGCCCTTTTTATATATTTTGACTCTGCATCAAAAGCTGAAAATATGTAGTCGCGAAGTCATTTCGAGAAATTGACGTTTTAAGTTTCTGTTTCCAAATTCAAACGGATGTATCTTCGCCAATAATTGTCAGCAGTTAGAATTTCTTTCAACATTATGAAGCCCTTTTAATATATTTTGATTCTGCATCAAAAGCTGAAAATATGTAGTCGCGAAGTCATTTCGAGAAATTGACGTTTTAAGTTTCTGTTTCCAAATTCAAACGGATGTATCTTCGCCAATAATTGTCAGCAGTTAGAATTTCTTTCAACATTATGAAGCCCTTTTAATATATTTTGATTCTGCATCAAAAGCTGAAAATATGTAGTCTTGAAGTCATTTCGAGAAATTGACGTTTTAAGTTTCTTTTCCCAAATTCAAACGGATGTATCTTCGCCAATAATTGTCAGAAGTTAGAATTTCTTTCAACATTATGAAGCACTTTTTATATATTTTGACCCTGCATCAAAAGCTGAAAATATGTAGTCTCGAAGTCATTTCGAGAAATTGACGTTTTAAGTTTCTGTTTCCAAATTCAAACGGATGTATCTTCGCCAACAATTGTCAGAAGTTAGAATTTCATTCAACATTATGAAGCCCTTTTTATATATTTTGACCCTGCATCAAAAGCTGAAAATATGTAGTCTCGAAGTCTTTTCGAGAAATTGACGTCTTAAGTTTCTGTTTCCAAATTCAAACGGATGTATCTTCGCCAATAATTGTCAGAAGTTAGAGTTTCTTTCAACATTATGAAGCCCTTTTTATATATTTTGACTCTGCATCAAAAGCTGAAAATTCGAGAAATTGACGTTTTAAGTTTCATTGACGTTTTAAGTTTCTTTTCCCAAATTCAAACGGATGTATCTTCGCCAATAATTGTCAGAAGTTAGAATTTCTTTCAACATTATGAAGCACTTTTTATATATTTTGACCCTGCATCAAAAGCTGAAAATATGTAGTCTCGAAGTCATTTCGAGAAATTGACGTTTTAAGTTTCTGTTTTCAAATTCAAACGGATGTATCTTCGCCAATAATTGTCAGAAGTTAGAATTTCTTTCAACATTATGAAGCCCTTTTTATATATTTTGACTCTGCATCAAAAGCTGAAAATATGTAGTCTCGAAGTCATTTCGAGAAATTGACGTTTTAAGTTTCTGTTTCCAAATTCAACCGGATGTATCTTCGCCAATAATTGTCAGAAGTTAGAATTTCTTTCAACATTATGAAGCCCTTTTTATATATTTTGACTCTGCATCAAAAGCTGAAAATATTTAGTCTCGAAGTCATTTCGAGAAATTGACGTTTTAAGTTTCGGTTTCCAAATTCAAACGGATGTATCTTCACCAATAATTGTCAGAAGTTAGAATTTCTTTCAACATTATGAAGGCGTTTTTATATATTTTGACTGTGCATCAAAAGCTGAAAATATGTAGTCTCGAAGTCATTTCGAGATATTGGCGTTTTAAGTTCATTTTCCCAAATTCAAACGGATGTATCTTCGCCAATAATTGTCAGAAGTCAGAATTTCTTTCAACATTATGAAGCCCATTTAATATATTTTGATTCTGCATCAAAGGCTGAAAATATGTAGTCTCGAAGTCATTTCGAGATATAAGCAGTTTAAGTTTCTTTTCCCAAATTCAAACGGATGTATCTTCGCCAATAATTGTCAGAAGTTAGAATTTCTTTCAACATTATGAAGCCCTTTTTATATATTTTGACTCTGCATCAAAAGCTGAAAATATGTAGTCGCGAAGTCATTTCGAGAAATTGACGTTTTAAGTTTCTGTTTCCAAATTCAAACGGATGTATCTTCGCCAATAATTGTCAGCAATTAGAATTTCTTTCAACATTATGAAGCCCTTTTAATATATTTTGATTCTGCATCAAAAGCTGAAAATATGTAGTCTTGAAGTCATTTCGAGATTTTTGACGTTTTAAGTTTCTGTTTCCAAATTCAAACGGATGTATCTTCGCCAATAATTGTCAGCAGTTAGAATTTCTTTCAACATTATGAAGCCCTTTTAATATATTTTGATTCTGCATCAAAAGCTGAAAATATGTAGTCTTGAAGTCATTTCGAGAAATTGACGTTTTAAGTTTCTTTTTCCCAAATTCAAACGGATGTATCTTCGCCAATAATTGTCAGAAGTTAGAATTTCTTTCAACATTATGAAGCCCTTTTTATATATTTTGACTCTGCATCAAAAGCTGAAAATATGTAATCACGAAGTCATTTCGAGAAATCGACGTTTTAAGTCTCTGTTTCCAAATTCAAACGGATGTATCTTCGTCAATAATTGTCAGAAGTTAGAATTTCTTTCAACATTATGAAGCCCTTTTTATATATTTTGACTCTGCATCAAAGGCTGAAAATATGTAGTCTTGAAGTCAATTCGAGATATTGGCGGTTTAAGTTTCTGTTTCCAAATTCAACCGGATGTATCTTCGCCAATAATTGTCAGCAGTTAGAATTTCTTTCAACATTATGAAGCCCTTTTAATATATTTTGATTCTGCATCAAAAGCTGAAAATATGTAGTCTCGAAGTCATTTCGAGAAATTGACGTTTTAAGTTTCGGTTTCCAAATTCAAACGGATGTATCTTCGCCGATAATTGTCAGCAGTTAGAATTTCTTTCAACATTATGAAGCCCTTTTTATATATTTTGATTCTGCATCAAAAGCTGAAAATATGTAGTCTCGAAGTCATTTCGAGAAATTGACGTTTTAAGTTTCTGTTTCCAAATTCAAACGGATGTATCTTCGCCAATAATTGCCAGAAGTCAGAATTTCTTTCAACATTATGAAGCCCTTTTTATATATTTTGACTCTGCATCAAAAGCTGAAAATATGTAGTCTCGAAGTCATTTCGAGATATTGGCGTTTTAAGT